>NC_064923.1:70508143-70811173 GCF_023897955.1 Schistocerca gregaria | reverse complement strand
CGGGTTTTCTTTCCTCCAAAGGTCTCTTTAAATTTCCTGTAGGCAGTATCTATCTTACCCCTAGCTATATATGCTTTTACATTCTTGCATTTGTCCTGTAGCCATCCCTGTTTAGCCATTTTGCACTTCCTGTCGATCTCATTTTTGAGATATTTGTATTCTGTTTTGCCTGCTTCATTTGCTGCATTTTTATATTTTCTCCATTCAGCAATTAAATTCAGTATCTCTTCTGTTACCCAAGGACTTCTACTATCCCTCGTGTTTTACCTATTTGATCCTCTGCTGCCTTCAATGTTTGATCCCTCAAAGCTACCGATTCTTCTTCTAGTGCATTTCTATACCCCGTTCTCGTCAATCGTTCGGTAATGCTCTTTCAGAACCTCTCTACAACCTCTGGTTATTTGAGATTATGTATCTTTTAAATTCCCGCGTTTTTGCAGGTTTTAACCTTGCGAGCTAACATCCCGAAGATGTTCGGGCTCGCTTGAGTTTCCCCTTCATCGAAAGATCTTGGCTCAGACTCGTCTAGGTGTTGAACCGCAATTGTCGCATTACACGCCCTAAATTAGACACTTGTGAACCCTTTGGTTAAATTGTCTGGCTGATGGCAAGTTTGCGAAATACAAAATAATATCGGGAACTAAATTAACGACCCATAAATGATGTAGGCTACACATTTGCGATTTGGTTTGAATAATGTTTATTCAGAAATCAAACTAATACCAAAAGGGGTCGTATTTAGAATTATTGTTACACTCGAGCGCATATCCATTTGACACAGTTCGATCATTCACAATCTCACCGCGAATTACAAGTTCAATACTCCACCTCGTTAACTACGCGAAAAGTTCGCACCATGCAGACGGCTGCTCACCGCTCAGAGACCAAGTCCCGCTATACCACACAACGCGAAATTTTCTAAGTCGTTGCTCTTCCCAGCTACCTTAAGACCTACCGTCCGCTTTCGCGCATCCACCAGCACTGTCCCCTTTGGTGTCTGGACCAGAACTGTGTCTCTGCCCGTCCCCGGCCACGCTGCCCCCGCGTACCAAACATCGTCGCTGAACTGAGTAGGGCAGTTCCCTTTCCTGAAGCCGTCCATCTCATTGGCTGCAGCGTATTCTACATTATTTTACATTTTAACATGTTTGAATAATCAACGCTTGACCACTTTCACGTTCTATTTAAAGCAACAAAAGTATCAATTACATAATAAACGTTAAATTCTCTTACATAAAACCAAAACAATCTCCTTCTTAGTTTTGAAAGCCACGAACAGTAACCTTGCACCCAAGTGCTTCCTGATAAATCAATAAAGAGCAAAAGTAAGAATTATACACTAACTTTACAACAATTATTACCTACTGATTCAATAATGTGAAATGCTGTCATCGTTCAATGTGTTTAGTGTGGAGGAAATAAAGATCTGATGCTTCACTGAAAATAATGGTAATTTAAATTTACTATATCTTTTAAGAAGCAAAATTACAGAGTTGTTGTTCACAACGTTTGTCATTTTGCTGATGGTCTTCTGTATGAAATGTCGATCGTTAAGATCGGCCGAAGCGTTCAGATTTTAGCATTCAGGTCTTTGTTGCAAAACTTGTTTAATTCACTTTAACATTAAACCCTAAACTATTATAGATATGGTCAATATTCAAGTTTGATTGGGATCACCATGAAATTTTATGAATTATGGTAGATTAAAATTATTGTGGATTCATTCATTGCACTACTACAGAATTAAATAGTTTTCATAAACGTTTCCCTTTGTGGCCAAGCTTAGGTCCACCATATTTAGCACTGCTACGTCTCCTTGGCCACAAACGGCTTAGGCATCAGTAGACAATAGATGTCTTAGAGTTTCCCCCATCTCGTGGTGAATCTGCGCCGTTTGTGGCATGCGGTTCTGGACGGCTGGGTTCGTTTCACAATTCCTTTAGGCTGACTCTTCTCCGGCCATATGTTTAAATGACAGCGCATTGCTCGTTAACTCACAATCTACAGATCATAACCAGTAGATTGTGGTCAGAGTCTACATCTGCCCTGGAAATGTCTTACAATTTAAAACCTGGTTCCTAAATATCTTCCTTACCACTATATAATATGTCTGAAACCTTCCAGTGACTCCAGGCCTCTTCCACATACACAACCATCTTCCATCATTCTTAAACCAAATGTTAACCACGATTACTTTATGCTCTGTGTAAAATTCTACCATGCGGCTTTCTCTTTCATTCCTTACCCCCTTTCCGTATTCACCTACTACTTTTCCTGCTCTTCTTCTCCCTACTATCGAATTACAGTTCCCCATAACTATTAATTTTTTATCTCCCTTCACCATCTGAATAATTTCTTATATCTCATCATATATGCCTTCAATGAAATATTCTAAGCATCGTTGCGAGATTGTCTATGCCACCGTCGTATCCACAAAGACGTGTACTGATTAATGCAAATGAGTTTGAAGATATTAGGAAAGTAATGAAGTGTATTCCGCATGAAGTGCCTGGTTTTTATGTTGCTATTTTGGGATGGCCAACAACCTTGGAGGCCACTGAGTAAAATACGTTATCTAATTATGGTATTTAATATACTGTACAATATAAAATTATGTAGAAAATTGGTTCAAGTGTTGTTTCGTACAGAAATAGTCAAATAAATTATTGTTCGTCTTATTTAATGGAGGAACGTAATAAGTTCATCAATCAAACTAAAGGTGATGTGTCACTCTTTAGTTGGAAATATTTTATTTTTCTTATACGCGATACACATTTTACGTTTAAATGGTACCAAGCATTTGTTGTACATAAATAGTGAAACAAATCATTAAAAAGTATTCATTGTAAGAAGGGGCAAGTTATCAAACAAACTGCGGGAAATACGGGACTCATTGCTCTAGAACACTTATTTTTGTTCTTATGCACAGTCACTTCATAGTCCCTAACCACTAAAAAGCACTTAAGATTAAAGGTTAAAACAGTTAATAAATCCATACATACTATAAAAATGTTTGTATGTGTTCATGTCTGTATGTCTGCATGTGTATTTCACATCTCCTCCTAAACCACTATACCGATTTCATCAAACATTTGTGCACTCATCTGCACCGTCTGGAGACACTAGCTGAGGAGGTATGAAACATTTACCTATGAATGGGGCAAGGTCTAGGATGAAAAATTATTGTACGTCACGACAAGCAAATTGACAGATTTTATTCGTCCAGTATTTGACAATTAGAGCACTTGGTACATTGCAAGAAACTTTAGACATAATTTCAAACTTTTATGAAACTTTTTCTCGCTCACAACCCCACCAACAAAGTGAAGAAAGGAAAAAAGTTTATTGCCTATTACATTGTCGCTGTTCATACTGTAAGACTACCTCATCGGGCATGAAGTTTTAATTTATTACTTCTTTACTACTAACTGCGTTCACGAAAAATTTTGGAGACAATATTCACATGTATCACCGAAAGTACCTAAAAAATTATTTCACTCTATGATGTTAAAAAGAGTGACGTGTGTGAAAAACTACTGCGTCATTCGTAACGTTTAAATTTATTACTTCTTTGCTACTAACTATACTCACCATAAAATTCTAAGACAGTATCGACATATTCGCTAAATGTACCTACGAAGTTATGTCATTGTACGACAAGTAGTTCAGGATATATGACCTCATCAGCACTGAGATGCGCGAAAAACTAACACATAACGGGTGACGTTTTAATTTGTTCATCTACATCTACGTCTACATGATTACTCTGCAGTTCACGGAAACTGTGTGGCTGTGGGTTTATCTAGCTGTCATATATTGACGGTTTAATGAGTTGTATATTGTTGCGCTTAAGGGTTTTGGGAGCATTCAAGGGCACTCCAAGATAGGAAATCAGAAACACAGTGCGAGAGCAGGCAAAAGTGGTAGAGTTTAAGTTAGTGGAGATAAATAGTAACACTAGAATCCTGCAAATTGTAGACGCTCTGGAGGGGAGAAGTTTCACTTCCCAGAATTAATTGGTAACTCCATCCACCACTTAGACGCTGTTCTAAGGCGTCACAGTAGAAGACGGCCACGAAAAGGCTCTCTAGTTTGTTCCTTGCTAGCGGCATTTACGACGGCGGCCGAGTTTAGGTTCGTTCTGCGCATCTGACGTCACAAAACACAGTCAGCCAATGAACAGAGAACGACGTTGCCATAGTTCGACTGCAGTGCAGAGCACGGACTAGTGGCTTCAGTTTTAGAAACTTTCAGTCATAAATAAAGTAATTGGACAAAAGTAATGTCTTGATAGCAGACTTTCTTTTATAGAAAGTTTGGAAAAAATCTTTCTTTATACCAACTGCTTCATATTCTATTAATTAATTAAACCAAACAAGCAATAAGCCTCCTAATTCAGGCGATAGCAAGGAAAGATGTTTGTATCATTCTCACGAACCGCTTTTTCGCAATAAAGAACAGTGATAATTGTTTATTTCCTATTGTACTTCGGCGAAACGTGAATAATTCATAGTCATACCAACTGTGTTTTTCGGTAACTTGCGAGGTAGTTTAGAGTACTTCAGGAATTTACTTGAATGACGAGCTGCGTTAGCATAATAGTTATGGTGTTTAGCTGTTAAGCTAAGTGCTCTAAGTTCAAACCTTGTTCGGTGCTTAGTAATTTGTTTATTTAAAAACAATATCGAAGTGTGTTACTTCATGAATTTTGTTCGTTTGAATGTAAGTTCCTGAAATTTCTAATTCTTTGTCTCTTCATTATAATCATAATAAGTTTTCGGTTTTTCTAATTTTATCCTCCAATATTTCTTTTCGCAGCAATTAAAAACAATGAAAAGGTACACATACAACATTCATGTTATCAGTTTTTTTTTGTATATCTTCTCTACCGCAATCGCTGTTTTACTATTCATATTGAAATATATTCTTTGCGACAGTATTAAAAGGATTATTTAGAGCAGAATTTGGGCTGGTACATTGCCGAGCTACTTAATTGTCTGACGCAATTCTCTGCTTCGCTGCTTTGGCAACATCATAATATTAAATGTTTTCGTCAAGGTATTTATGTTTCGGCAAGTATTTAGCTGTCTGTTGTGACAAACACAATTTTTTTGCGCAATGCGCCTCACTGATAATATATTTTAGTTTCTATGTTTTATTACGTCCACAATTCAGTTTTGTGTACCTCGCCAATATTCTCTTAGTCAGAACTTTTCAGAAAAAAAGCGAAATGACTCTGTATAAATAAAACTTGTATTACAGTCGTGAAAGACGGAATATTTCTCAATATTACATACTACACCTATCTGGTACTTAAATTAAATGAGGTATTGTTATACAGTAACTTTTACATGAAATTTAGGTATATTGTCCACATTTTATTCTCAACATTGTGGCAACTAAAATCGACCATACGGAAAGTATACGCTATATACTTTTACCTCTGCAAACTCTTCAAAATTTCGTGCAGTGGTTTACTACATTTAATGCTGCACAATAACTGCTTTGAATATCGAAACAAAATTAAGTCATTTATGGGGGGAAGGTATCAGTCAAGAAGATGTGTAAAAATCAAATTTTTGGGCCAAATAGTTTTTTGTGAAATCGAATGATAAGTGTGTCAAAGGAGTCGGAACACCATGTGTCAGCACAGGCGAGCAGTGCAGTGATGACAAAATCGCTCACAGCGTGGAATGCGGAGAGCACGTCTCTGCAGCAGCGTAAGGGCTAATGTGGCCTTGGTGGCTTTACTTCATGAACCGGGCGCTCCCCCTTAAACATAAGTTTGCGAACTATACTATACTATGACGCTGCTTCTCTTGACGCGTGCGTGGTTTGCAACTGGCAACGCAGCAATCTCCCGCGTCTGGGCGGGCATGCGCGAACCGCCAAGATAAAAGAATTCAACTACTGTGCTTGCTACTTCTGTCAGCACCCTCCCCATGACTTCGATTACGACTTCTGTTTTGCAAACAATTGCCTCCTTCGCATTTTAAATGCTTATAATTAGTCTTCAGTGTAGTAGTTAGTCTGATCGCAAATAAACGGTGTCGATCAGACCCCTGAATTCCATGTTTCTCCTGCTGCAAGCATCCTGTCGCGTCCCGGAATCCGCGCCTCTCGCTAGGTACCCTGTGACAGTGTTTGGCGCTGATCCAAGTCACCGACCTGCCGTCAGTGAGGCTTTGTCTTTCTGCATTTGCTCCTCACCGCGTGGAAATGGCAGAATGACTTGAAACTCAATGACTTCCCTCTAACCTGCATCACGACACGACAGAACCACCTTTAAGCTCTTCCCCTACCGTTCCATTTTCGAACAGAGTGCGGGGAAAACGCACATCTCAATCCTTCTATATGAGCTCTGATTACTCTTATTTCGTTATGGTGATCATTTCCCCCTATGCTGGTGAGCGCCAGCAAAGTATTTTCGCATTCGGAGGAGAAAGTGTGATGGAAAGCGCTTTTCTAATGATTAGCACCCCAAGTCACGTGTCATATCCTTACAATCCCTCCCCTATTTTGAGACAATACACAATGAGCTGCCCTTCTTCGGAGTTTTTCAATGTCCTCCGTCAATCGAGACTGATGCAGCTCCCTCACCACACAACAATAGTGCATAAGGGGGCGACAATTGTAGTGTAAACAGTCTCTTTACTAGACCTATAAGTGTTCTGCGAATAAATTGCAGTCTTTGGTTTGCTTTCCACACGACGTCATCTGTGTGATCGCTCAAGTTTAAATTATTCGTAGCTGTAATCCCTAAGTATTTTTTAAGAACCATTTAACACCCAAGATCGCATAAAATATTTATTTATTTAAGACAACCGGTTTCAACAGATTTTCATTGTAAAACAGTTCTTTTTACGCTGAACCTCACACACAAGATGTCAAGTGGATAAAAATCAGGGCGTTGTAAAAGGATTGTTATCGCTAAAATATTTAAAAACATAAAATACTTTGCACAAAAGGTCATAACAACACATAACACATATTACCCACAGATGCTTGTTAAATCATACAAACATGCTGTTACGGTGCTCGCTTATTTCCAAGTCCGTATCGATCTTAGTGCTGAGTTTTCACTCAGACGGCGCTTTGGCGTTAAGCGGTTGTTTCCGTGTGTGATCGCTGGCCGGAGCTTAGCTGGAGGCGTGTGAGGAGGTGAGAGGTGGCTGCCTTGGCGTGAAGACAGTTCGGCTCGGCTGGGGATGTTTGCGTCTGGACGCCGATTGGGGCCCTATGGTGAGACCGTGATTTTACGGTTAATAGTGTGGACAGCGACGTGTTGTGCCGTTTAAGTTGATTCGTAAGAGGAGCAAAATCTCGCCTGTTGTATTCGTTTGAAATACCTTCTATGTGCGGCAGGATATCATTTCGACCTCCTGTCTCTCCGTCGCTGGGATTGCTATCCTCGTTTACCGTCACATGGATCTGTATCGATAGGGTACGCTGCTCTCCGTACTCTACTAGACGCTGGTGATGGAAGTGCGTCGTTCAGCGCCACGTTAGTCTGGGTGCTTTATGTTTGATCTCAGTGCATAGTCTTCGAGTGGTACTGCTTAGTGTTTGCCTTGTGCAGTTAGATTGGACTTTATTGTGTCTTGTGGTGCTTTCGCTTTCCGTCAACGAAGGTTAAGCTTGATTCGGCACTCCGTACGATGCTTGGCGCCTCAGCAGGCGGGCCGGAGCCACCTTCGCGACTAAGCGGAAGCCTTTGGACTGAGAGGTCTTGTGTTTTGCTTATTGTTCCTAAATTGTTGTTTTGGTATTAAGTTGGTTGAGGTTTCTTATGGATTTCACTGCATTTGGTCTGTTGTCCGGCCCGGGCTCGGTCTCGTTATTTTAAAAGTCCGTCCTTGTTTTGGCTGAGTACGATTTTGGTTTACTGCCTGGTGGTTCTGGTAGTACGCCGGGTCGATGTGGTTGTGTTGCATTTTGTATGGGGCTGTGTGCTCGGAGCCGTGGAGTACCATTTGTGTGAACTGCTTCACTGGGGAATACTGCTTGGGCCATTCTTGGTCCTCTGCTATATGAAATGATTTTATTATTATTTTAAAGTAACATTATCACTTAAATGGATATAATTCTTGTTGCGTTAATTGCAGCTTCGGTACTGAGAAATTTAGTAGTGTAATTACGGAAGATTTAATAGTGACACATGCCCCTTTACCTGTTTCGAAATCTGTTAATTATCGAGACCCCTTAAGCTCATTGTCATATGACGTGATTTTCTTAAATTATTCTATTTTTATGTCATGTTATTGTTTTTTTTTTAATTTGCTGATCCCTGGTGTACTGTTCCAAGTATTAAAATGTTTCAGGTAGCTATTACTTGGGTGGAACGCGCGGAACCGCAACGGAGAGAGTAGTTGCGTGCCTTACGTGTCCGTTGTTGGCGGGCCTGGTGTCCGTTGTTTGCTTTGGTGCACCTGAGTTAAGTATTGTGTTGCCTCCCCCACCTTTCGGCCCCGTCGTGCTCTTCTCATAAACATTTCCTTCAAGGCATTTTAGTTAATTTTATGCTAGTATTATTTTAATTTCTTACATTGGTAAAATTGTGCGGCCTTCGTTATGTACACTGCTTGTCATAGCGGAGTTGATGTGCCATTGTAATTTCTTAAACTCCATTGTGTGTGCCCTTCGTGATACATATTGTTTGTGACAATAGATTTAAGTATGGTAATTATAATGTCTCATATACCATGACGTGCATGTGTGATGGTGCAGTAAATGGATGATTATTATTTCTGTTTTTGGCGCCCTTCATGCCTCCTTTCTTGTCCCTATTGGTACGCTATCCTTGTGTTGGGAAGCCATAACAGTGTAGGGTGGAAGGGTGCTGGGCCCATAACCCAGAGGTCCGTGAATCGTAACCACGCTCTGCTACCACTATCATCTTGTTCAACCATATCATACAGGTGAAAAATCAACAGCTGATTTGGTACAGTCTGCTCATGAATCCACACAAAGCTACACAGCAGAGTGGGCATGCTTAAAACGATTTAACGTGACAGTATGTTGCCCTTGTAAAGTGCCCATATGCTGTGTTTGAAACAGTTCATTTAAATTGCATAAATACACGTTTGCATTCAGTGACAAATATAGAAAGAATGCATGCTTACACAGCAACTTCCAATGTGGGAAATATGAGTCTGTAAGTACTTCATGGGTTAACATATATGTACTGGGTGGTCAATTGATCGTGAAGGGACCAAATATCTCACGAAATAAGCATCAAATGAAAAAACTACAAAGAACGAAACTTGTCTAGCTTCAAGGGGGAAACTAGATAGCACCGTGGTTGGCCCACTAGATGGCGCTGCCATAGGTCAAATGGATATCAACAGCGCTTTTTTTTAAATAGAAACTCTCATTTATTAATCCATATGTACGTAAAGAAATATGCATGTTTTCGTTGGACCACTTTTTTCGCTTTTGTGATAGATGGCGCTGTAATAGTCACAAACGTAGAAGTACGTAATATCACGTAACATTCCGCCAGTCCGGACGGTGTTTTCATCGTGATACATAACCCGTGTTAAATTGGACCGTTTATCAATTGCGAAAAAGGTCGATATCTTGTTGAAGTATGGTTATTGTGGACAAAATGCCCAACGGGCGTGTACTATGAAAGTTGCTGTGTAATCACACATTTTTACGTTTTTCGTATTGTGTAATCATACATTCTTCATACAAATGGGTAAATATAACAACAGAACATTTGTGTTGGAGCAAATACAACTGCAAAATGTCTAATGACTCCATTAAAAACTTTTAGATTCGCTCCTCAGAAAATACGTTGGTGAGAGAGGTTTATTACATTGCAATTCCTGGTCAGGGGACCCAGACTGGATTGTGATTGCAGAATGTTTTACCAACAAGGAAATTTAGCTGAAATTACTGTGAGCAAAGACAACCAAATATTGCCATCCTCTGCTCCATAAATATTTTGCGCAGTGTATGTCAGACGCATGTTAGAACATAAGTAACAACGTTTACAAACTGACATGTCCCAGCTCAATTGACAGGATTGATATTTTATCAACCGCCTATGTTAACGTATGTGTGACAATTTGGAAAATAAGTCACTGTAATTTCGTGACACGTTAACATACATTGTTCAAAGCAAATGTTTACCATTTTGCCAATAGCACTTAATCGATGATTGCTGTGAATCTGCAGCTCATAATTCCCTGTTACACGATATTGTTCCACCAACGATTTGTGCATCTGTAGTTTCGAAAATCCACCGAATAGACACAAATGCGAAGTTCTGTAGATACACTACTGGCCACTAAAATTGCTACACCACGAATATAACTTGCTACAGACGCAAAATTTAACCCAAAAGAAGTTGATGCTGTGATACCCAAATGATTACCTTTCCAGAGCATTCACACAAGGTTGGCGCCGGTGCCGACACCTACAACATGCTGACATGAGGAAAGTTTCCAGCCGATTTCTCATACACAAACAGCAGTTGACCAGCGTTGCCTGGTGAAACGTTGTTGTGATGCCTCGTATAAGGAGGAGAAATGCGTACCATCATGTTTCCGACTTTGATAAAGGTCGGATTGTAGCCTATAGCGATTGCGGTTTATCGTATCGCGACATTGGTGCTCTCGTTGGTCGAGATCCAATGACTGTTAGCAGAATATGGAATCGGTGGGTTCAGGAGGGTAATACGGAACGCCGTGCTGGGTCCCAACGACCTCTTACCAGTAGCAGTCGAGATAACAGGCATCTTATCCGCATGGCTGTAACGGATCGTGCAGCTACGTCTCGATCCCAGAGTCAACAGATGGGGACGTTTGCAAGACAACAACCATTTGCACCAACATTTCGACGACGTTTGCAGCAGCATGGACTATCAGCTCGGAGATCATGGCTGCGGTTACTCTTAACGCTGCATCACAGACAGGAGCGCCTGCGATGGTATACTCAGCGACGAACAGGGGTGCACGAATGGCAAAACGTCACTTTTTCGGATCAATCCAGGTTCTGTTTACAGAATCATGATGGTTTCATCCGGGTTTGGTGACATCGCGGTGTATGCACATTGGAAGCGTGTATTCGTCATCGCCATACTGGTGTATCACCCGCCGTTATCGTAAGGGATGCCATTGGTTAAACGTATCGGTCACTCTTGTTCGCATTGCTGGCACTTTGAACAGTGGACGGTAGATTTCAGATGTGTTATGACCCTGGCTCTACCCTTCATTCGATCCCTGCGAAAACCTACAATTCAGCAGGATAATGCACGACCGCATGTTGCAGGTCCTGTACGGACCTTTCTGGATACAGAAAATGTTCGACTGATGCCCTGGCCAGCACATTATCCAGATCTCTCACTAACTGGAAACGTCTGGTCAATGGTGGCCGAGCAACTGGCTCGTCAGAATACGCCAGTCACTACTCTTGATGAACTGTAGTATCATGTTGAAGCTGCATGGGCAGCTGTACCTGTACACGCCATCCAATCTCTGTTTGACTCAATGCCCAGGCGTATCAAGGCCGTTATTGCGGCCAGAGGTGGTTGTTCTAGGTACTGATTTCTCAGGATCTATGCACCAAAATTGCGTGAATGTAATCTCATATCAGTCCTAGTATAGTATATATTTGTCCAATGAATACACGTTTATCATCTGCATTTCTTCTTGGTGTAGCAATTTTAATGGCCAGTAGTGTAAATGGTGTCGATACGTGGTACAACAGATATGTTTTATAACAATTTTTATTAATTTTTAACCTTCAGAACTGATTTACATCCTCGTATGACAAACCATAAAATAATGCTCAAATAATGAAATAAGCTAACCACAAAATTGAGCTGTATGGTGGTGTTCAAATGATAACATAAATAATAACTACCCACGACAGTTATGTACAGAATACCACAGAAGTCGTGTCTGATTAATGCTTAAACATCATCTGTTGAATGAAATTTATTAAATTAAATTCTATAATAAATTTTTCACATTACTTGAATTGTTACAACCCACGTGTTTTTTTCGTTTGTTTTATAAAAGACAACAAGGACGTGGAGAAAGGAATATTTATGTTTAGAGTTTGATGTCCTGTGGATGATGTAGTTGTTAGAGACGGAGCACCAGCTTAGTTAATGTGAGGATAGGGAGGGCAATCAGGATCCAATGAGAGGAAACATTCAGGCATTTATCTGCATTTATTTAGGGAAAACATTTGGAACCTAAATATGGATGGCTCCATATGCAGTTGGATTCCCTGTGTATCACATCACTCTGTAACACTACAAAGTAGCAACTCTAATTGAAAGACAACACCACTGTGGAGTAGGTGGTGACGACTGAGAAGTATTCGACAAAGAGACCAAGGCGCAGGGTGAGGGAACCTAACAGTGTGGCAGTGGGCCTCAGAGAGGATGTCTGTTGCCACAGCAGTTTCAGTTCTCTGTAGACACCTCTGTTGACAGGTCTGTACTTCTGAAGCAAAAACGATACCAGGCGCATCGTACGTTTCGACTGTGACGTCACACAGTGGGCAGGCACCAGGACCAGTGTGATAGCAACTATCTGCATAAGAAGCGATAAGCAAAGCAATAGCACGAAGTGGGATTTCAGTCTAAAGACATTTCCCTTTACAACAAGAAGACACACGAGAACCATTGTAGCTAGAAACGTGACCGTCAGAAAGAGAACTAGAAAGTTTTCATGAGTGTGGTTAATTGCTGTGGACAGATCGCAAAGTGCTTGATAGCTTCGCCTGAGGCACCGCACCTCAGTCGAAGTGCACAGAGTAAGCTGAGTGGCTTTGCTTATCTCCTTGCCATGTTGGAAATGTCGACTTAAATGAATATTCCTCTGGCCATCAGTGCACCAGATAGACATACGAGAGTTGACCTTATTTACTCTCTGTTTTAGAAGTAGCTGCAGATTGGTGAATTTTAAAATTACTGCGTAAATAATGGCTACATCTTTCAAATACATCGGATAGATCAATGTCCACTGTAAGTTTGTAGTCGCTGTAGCGCCTAAAATGCCATTTACAATAAGCAGTAACAGAAAAACGAAGAGCTCCAGTTTCACAAACTTCGCATATGATGTAGGGTCCGGTACAACATTGATCATGAGGTTCCTGTCACAGTTCAGTATTAGTTGCAGCGTTCTTTCACATTCTGCTCTACTGTATAAAGTATCATGGATAACGGTGATGATTGCCAAAATGTGGAAGACAATGAAATATCCAAATAAGAGAATCTGCACTAGAGACTGTCTTGGTACGGTATCAATATAGAAAAAAATAAGCGTACAGCTTAAAACTCTATGTAGACTAGCGAGAAGCACACAAATCGAGTACTCCGTTCTAGTTTTCTTCAGAGAAGTATGTGCCACATCAACTGAAAATGGCATCAAACCAAGTATCTTGCAGGTAAACAGGAATGGCTTGATGTCCAACAAAAGCTGTCTTGTAGCAGCTGGAGGTGAAGATCTTCTTACTTGAGCTGACTGCATCTGAAACAGAAAGACATTGACATAGTATTACTGGAGAGAATGTACACCCACAGAAATTTGTCCAAGACAGAGCTAGATTCATAACTGCCTTTTTGTGATACAACTAATTCTGTGAGTTTTAGAATTTATCATGCTCCGCAAAATAAAACTAACAGGTAGTCTATAAAAGTATTGCATCTCATACGAATGACAGGTATCCACTCAGTATTGTTACGGTAGATCATTTTGATACTTAAATTTATTTCCATTACCATTTGCAAAGCCCATATTTTTATATTATGAGGATGTCATTATCTTCAGTTCTCTGTCCTCAAATAAAATTCTTTTTATAATTAAGTCAAGGATACCATGCAAGGTTTTGGATAACGATTATGTTAGACTGACACTAAAGTGAATTATCTGAAATAGAAAAAAAAAATCCAAATTATTACGAAGTTTCCCGTTGGATAAAAACAAAAATAACGATCAAAAATGCACGTTAATATACCTCCAAGTGAAGAACCAGGACATGAAGATCACAAAAGAAGACGTTTACTCAGTTTTTATGTCCTCTATAACGCTTCATTTGATTACAAATCTTCACAGCTGACCATGTTAACGGATATACGGGGTGTCCGAAAAGCCTTTCCCTGAATACATAAATTGATAACTCAGGTTAGAAGTAAGATACAAACATGAAACTGGTGTCTAATTGTTTACAAACTACCAAAGTTTTGTTCACACATGAGTAAATTCCACATGAGCACCCTTTGTAGCACGTAGCACATCTAGGCGATATTCAATTTCCGTCCACACATTAGCCAACATCACTGGAGGGATCGATTCAACGACTGTGGTTAAAAACTTGCCGCTGGATTTCAAAATCTGGTACACGTGATCGGTAGACCTCGTCCTTAAAATAACCCCATAAAAAGAAGTCTAATGGGGTTATGTCAGGAGAGCGTGGAGGCCAAACCGTTGGCCCATCACGACCAATCCATTGCCCAGGAAAGGTCATATCGAGATAGGCACCGACGTTTAA
Organism: Schistocerca gregaria; assembly: GCF_023897955.1. Lineage (NCBI taxonomy): Eukaryota > Metazoa > Arthropoda > Insecta > Orthoptera > Acrididae > Schistocerca > Schistocerca gregaria. The sequence goes on along the minus strand of NC_064923.1, from coordinate 70,796,662 downwards.
GCCCCAGTGAGGCGGTGCACCGTCTTGCTGAAACAAGACATCGGGGTTATACTGAAGCAGCTGAGGAACAGCAGACAGTTGCAACATGTCCAGATACACTGCAGATGTGATGGTAGCCTCAGAGAAGAAGATTGGCCCGATAATTCGATCGTGCAATACCGCGCACCAAACATTCACCTTTGGACTGCCTCTGATGCACTCCATGACCTCGCCAGGGGGTTGTGAACCTCAAATGCGCACATTATGGCGATTCACTACTCCACACACAAAAGAGGTCGCTTCGTCGGAAAAGGCAGTTCGTCTGGGATAACCATCGTCGTCCTCAATACGTGATTGGGCAACAATGGAAGTGGAAGTTTACTGATGTGTGAAAAAAACTTTGATAGTTTGTAAACAATTAGACACCAGTTTCATATTTGTATTTTACTTCTAGCCTGAGTTATCAATTTATGTAATCAGGGAAAGACTTTTCGGACGCTCTGTATTACTTTATTTTCATGATTTAGTGTTGACTGGATTATTTAAAATAAAGCAAATTGTGCATATGGAGCTTCATTATTTGGCCATTTTGGCAAAGTGTACACCTGGAACACCTGTCAGCTCGATGGCTAAGGTAAACGTTACGATAACAGTATCAAATTGACCGACAGACTCGACTTTTAACAACTGCACTGAACGATGGAAGTCCCTGTCTCCCCTGTTTGACATATTACTGAGCAGTTCTGCCAACTTGATTGCGAGAGGGATTCGTACTTCTATGGCTGCATGTCTCGCTCTGTACCATCCAACAGTCTGAGAAGTTCCCATTTCCATCAAAAAAATGGTTCAAATGGCTCTGAGCACTATGGGACTCAACTGCTGTGGTCATAAGTCCCCTAGAACTTAGAACTACTTAAACCTAACCAACCTAAGGACATCACACACATCCATGCCCGAGGCAAGATTCGAACCTGCGACCGCAGCAGTCGCGCAGTTCCGGACTGAGCGCCTAGAACCACCGCGGCCGGCCCATTTCCATCCATGGACATCTGTTCAGTATGGAAATTCCAATTTTTTCCCCTCGATTCTCTACAGGTGCACTTGATACATAGCTGAAATAGATGTTACCACGTCTATAGTATTCCCGTGTTGTTGACTGTCTACGACACCTAGTCTACCACGTAGGACTTATAGACAGCCGTCAAGGGTCCTCTGTGTCGACAGAGAAAGGGCAAATACTGTTGTAGCAGGCGTATTTTTACACTACAGCCACATTTATGCTGTGCTTAAATTGCGCACCACTACGTTGGAGCAGTCTTTTTTGGAAACTCCTTGAGGGCTGTACGAGGAAGTATCATATTGGGGGCTATATTCTGGCTTTCTTGTATGAAGCTTCAAATCCATCCTGACTGCAGGACTGCGTCAAAACCGCCATCATGCCAAAGCAATGAGATACGAAGATTGCTCAGATAATGCACCGCATTTTTTTTTGTGACCTGAAATCAATGCTACGAATCAAAACGTTACGTAAGTATTATTTGAAATCTCCTAAGTGATCGCGCAAAGTTTTTTTCACTTCCGACAGATAGCGTCGATAAGGACAGTTTCTAAATGGTGTCTGTAGGTGATGTACGTTACAAGCAAGTTGCCGTCATTGAATTTCTCACTGCTGAGAAACAAACTATGGGGAATATTCACAAACGCTTGTGCAAAGTCTATGGAGCATCTACTGTCGACAGAAGTACAGTTACTCGCTCGGCACGTAGGATGAAGTCATCGGAAGGCAGTTCGGGGGATCACCACCATTTACAGTGGATGGGGAGACCATCCATGTCTGTCGAACCTGATATGTTGCAGCGAGTTGATGTCATTCGCAAGGATAGACACATTACTACCCCGGAGATGGACCACATCTGTCAATCAGTGAAGAAAATGTGGTTGCAATTATCCGCGCTCTTGGATAGTCAAAAGTGTGTGCAAGGTGGATCCCACGGAGTCCTAACGGTGGATCACAAAAGCAGGGAAAAGCATTTGTCTTGATGTGTTGCAATATTTTGAAGCTGAGGGGGAGGCCTTCTTGTCCCGGATTGTGACGGGTGATGAAACCCGGGTTCACCACTTTGAGCGCGAAACAAAACGACAGTTGATGGAATGGCGACATTCCCACACCCAACAGAAGAAAAAATTCGAAAATGCTGCTTCCAGCGGTAAGTTCATGATCATCGTGCTCTGGAACTGTCGAGGGGTGATTCTCATGTATGTGATTACCATAGGAGGTACCATTAATTCAGAAACATTTGTCAACACAATAAAAAACGGTCTTCTGGTGACTTTTGTGCCACAGAAACCCAGGAAATGTTTTGCTACAACACGATGACACTCGGACTCACACAAGTCTGAAGACTGCTGAAAACATCGCAAAACAGGGTTGGACAGTGGTAGCAGGAGGACTAAGGCGGCGTCGCCCCAAGTACCGTTATCTAAGATGGCGGCCGTGACGTCAGCTGATGAGTCAAGTACGTGACGTCACGTACGTCAGCTGACTGACGTAACTCAGGATGGCTGCCATTACCGTTATCCAAGATGGCGGCTTTTAGAGGAAGTTTGAATTTTGGAGGGAAGATAGGGCAATTGGGCTACCTCTATTAAGCTATGTCACCTCTTCCTAGGAACTGTACATAAGTCTTTATTTAAACAATTAGAGTCAGTACCAGCATCAAGTGTGTTCGCCATGAGGTCCTGGCGCGTCATTCTCTTGTAAAATGGGCTGGAATTTCGAATGTTGGATGGAAGTTTGCTCTAACAGCTTACTCCTGCATCTGAGGGGAGTTACTATGGTCTTGACTCCACATGAGGCTGCACATGATGTCATTCATTTCGAATATGACTTGTTTTAGTTCTTTTATATTTTTTATAAATTTCATTAAATTTCTTTCATTTATTTAAATTTGTATAAATTTGTTTAAATTTATTACCTGCCTACAGCAGTATAGGCTTAGTTTGGAGCTAGCCGGAGTGGTCGAGCGGTTCAAGGCGCTACAGTCTGGAGCCCTGCGACCGCTATGGTCGCAGGTTCTAATCCTGCCTCGGACATGGATGTATGTCATGTCCTTAGGATAGTTAAGTTTAAGTAATTCTAAGTTCGAGGGGAGTGATGACCTCAGAAGTTAAGTCCCATAGTGCTCAGAGCCATTTGAACCATTTGAACAATCTTAGTTTGGTGTTACCACCACAAGAGGCTTAGATTACAGTGCCTGCTAAGCTGTCGGTGTTCAGTTAGTGAGATGTTGGTGCCAGACAGGGTGGATTTTAATAGCTATATTACATGCAATCATTCAGCTGAGGAGTGCATCCACAGCTCACTTCATGTGGAATGGAAGCGAGCATTAATACTGGAACATTTGAAGAGGAAGAATACAGTCCTGCAAATAAATGCTTTGCATTAAAGGTGCATTACACAACGCATTCAAACATCTCTCTGTGCTGGAACTGTGTGTTATTTCTAAAACCTGCATATAAGCTCCCACCCCACAACGAAAAAATCAGTGTTCTCGGTTGAATATTCGTTGTAGCAAACATATGTTCATACCATGAGTGGTGAGTTCAAACTTATTTAGCTGGGGATTTCATTGATTTTAGTTGTATATTCACTATTTTCAGCACACCTTCAGAATACACCATGGTAATTCTATATGCAGCAAACGAGTATTCATGTTCATTCATTCATTTTTTTAAAATAAATTAGCTAACACTACAGCAGTTGAGCTGATATTAATGGCAACATTTTAGTCAAACGTTCAGTGTGTTACTCCATACGAACAAATGTGCTATGTAATATTCCCCAACTGTCCATTCCTCTGCCATTTGTACAGCAGGAATCTCATACATCAACAGGGTATGAGAACACGAACATACACACCAACACCCACCAAACCATCCACACACACACACACACACACACACACACACACACACACACACACACACAAGGCCGCGCGCGTGCGAGCTCGCATTTGGTACAGCAGAGTACCTGAAACATCTACCAACAGCCCTCAAACAGTTTACATGAAGAAACAGAACAAATGTGAGTCAGTGGTGGGGGTTAGGAAGGGCAGTCACTGCTCTCCACATGGTAGGGACAGAGAGTTCACATAATCACTCAGTGAGACGACTAGTATAAAGATCCATGTGTATCTCACATTCGTGGGATATATTATTTCAATGCTTTTCCTACACGAAATTGATTTTATTTGGCCGAGGGCCACCTTCTGACAGTTAAGGCACATCCAGAACATTTCAAAGCACACAGATGCTGACTGTTCACTTCTTTATCAATGACAAATAGGCAGGTGTTTCTCTGTCATTCCACGGGGGAGGGGGGGGGGGGGCGGAGCAGTCTTTCTGGAACAGTAAGCGTTGTGTTCTTTAGCATTTTGTCTATCTGCAACTGCTTTCTGCAGAGCAGAAACTACATGTCACTGCCGGCAGATGGATCTCTTTGTGTACCATCAGCGAAAGGTTAGAACAAGCCTGGAAAACCGATATCTATGGAGGAGGAGAGGGAGGGAGGAGGTGAGATAGGAGGGGAAGTGAGACAGGTTCTAAACTGCTGAGTATCTATGTTCAGCTGCCGCCACTGTCTCCTGGCGAGAAAATTTGTGGTCAGTTTTTGCAGTAGTTGTGTTATTACAACGATTTTTCTCAAGTCCCAATGCATATGTTCATTATGACCTGTTGTTTTCAAGTAGTGGATTTTTCACAGCAATTTCGATGTGTAATTAGAACATTCTCCATCGGTTATGGTACTGGTCTTTCTACACATCAGTGACAGTTTTCTGCCCTAGCTCTTTTTACCACATGTTTATGTTTGGGTACAAGTCCCTCAGCAGCTACAAACTTGTATATCTGGAAGAGGTAACTCTTCCAACACTTCAGCGATAGTTTACTGGCCTGTCCCTTCTTACCATGCAACCATGCATATGCGTACAAGTTCCTTAGGAACTTTACGCTTGTAGACCGATAGGAGGCCACAGATCAAGAAGTGGCTGTAGGACAGTTCACCACAAATTTCGAGGTGTATTATCGACTAGAGCACACAGAAAGGTGAACACACACAAATATATATACACTCCTGGAAATGGAAAAAAGAACACATTGACACCAGTGTGTCAGACCCACCATACTTGCGACACTGCGAGAGGGCTGTACAAGCAATGATCACACCCACGGCACAGCGGACACACCAGGAACCGCGGTGTTGGCCGTCGAATGGCGCTAGCTGCGCAGCATTTGTGCACCGCCGCCGTCAGTGTCAGCCAGTTTGCCGTGGCATACGGAGCTCCATCGCAGTCTTTAACACTGGTAGCATGCCGCGACAGCGTGGACGTGAACCGTATGTGCAGTTGACGGTCTTTGAGCGAGAGCGTATAGTGGGCATGCGGGAGGTCGGGTGGACGTACCGCCGAATTGCTCAACACGTGGGGCGTGAGGTCTCCACAGTACATCGATGTTGTCGCCAGTGGTCGACGGAAGGTGCACGTGCCCGTCGACCTGGGACCGGACCGCAGCGACGCACGGATGCACGCCCAGACCGTAGGATCCTTCGCAGTGCCGTAGGGGACCGCACCGCCACTTCCCAGCAAATTAGGGACACTGTTGCTCCTGGGGTATCGGCGAGGACCATTCGCAACCGTCTCCATGAAGCTGGGCTACGGTCCCGCACACCGTTAGGCCATCTTCCGCTCACGCCCCAACATCGTGCAGCCCGCCTCCAGTGGTGTCGCGACAGGCGTGAATGGAGGGACGAATGAAGATGTGTTGTCTTCAGCGATGAGAGTCGCTTCTGCCTTGGTGCCAATGATGGTGGTATGCGTGTTTGGCGCCTTGCAGGTGAGCGCCACAATCAGGACTGCATACGACCGAGGCACACAGGGCCAACACCCGGCATCATGGTGTGGGGAGCGATCTCCTACACTGGCTGTACACCTCTGGTGATCGTTGAGGGGACACATAATAGTGCACGGTACATCCAAACCGTCATCGAACCCATCGTTCTACCATTCCTAGACCGGAAAGGGAACTTGCTGTTCCAACAGAACAATGCACGTCCGCTTGTATCCCGTGGCACCCAACGTGCTCTAGAAGGTCAACTACCCTGGCCAGCAAGATCTCCGGATCTGTCCCCCATTGAGCATGTTTGGGACTGGATGAAGCGTCGTCTCACGCGGTCTGCACGTCCAGCACGAACGCTGGTCCAACTGAGGCGCCAGGTGGAAATGGCATGGCAAGCCGTTCCACAGGACTACATCCAGCATCTCTACGATCGTCTCCATGGGAGAATAGCAGCCTGCGTTGCTGCGAAAGGTGGATATACACTGTACTAGTGCCGACATTGTGCATGCTCTGTGCCTGTGTCTATGTGCCTGTGGTTCTGTCAGTGTGATCATGTGATGTATCTGACCCCAGGAATGTCCCCTTCCTGGGACAATGAATTCACGGTGTTTTTATTTCAATTTCCAGGAGTGTATATACCACAGCGCCATCTGATTTCCCCCTTCAAGCTAGACAAGTTTCGTTCTTTGTATTTTTTTCGTTTGACGGTTATTCCGTGAGATATTTGGCCTGTGGTCATCTTCAGACCAATGAGTAAGAACCTGCTACTCAAGTAGTGATTTACCACCAGAAACAGGTTCTTACTCATTGGTCTGAAGATGACCAGAGTAATGGTCGAAAGAGGTCACCGTAATAAATAAATTGTGATCAAGGCTGTTTTTGATAGTAAATATTTGTAAGACATTGATCACTGTTCCCTCTCACAATATATTCAAAAGTAATTAAGTTGGCAGGGTACTGAATATTCTTCCTTTTACAAATGGTTCACATGTAGAGGTGCATTCATGATAAATAAATAAATTGTTTGAGATTCACTACAATGTGGTGCATTTTTCATTGTCGTATCTACTGTGGTTTTTTTCTGGGTCTTTGAAATCAGGGAGGTTTGAGTCGGACACCCTGTACATTGGAGGATAATGTAATTTAATGTAATTTAATGATATAATGTTTGCATGCATTCACCTTACTCTTGTATTCTTCCTCAATTTCATTTTTTTCATTATTACTTTGACACAAAACTAAAAAAAAAAAAACACGTCGATAAGATTAAAGGCTGTATTACGGTCTTCGTGAAATCTACACAAAAGGAAAAAATCGTAGTACCAGGAAAACGTTGGGCAGTATAAACGAAAATTAGTGGGCATGTTTCTGCATCTGAAAGACGATTTTTGTTCAAACTTCATGACAGTCGCATAATAGCGGCGCTAGTAGCACCACTATGAGAATGCAGATCAGTTTTGCTTTAAAAAGCCACTGTAACGGTCGTGAGCATTAGTTACTTGATATTAGTCAAGAATGCCTTTAAGGTGACAAAGACGCCGTTGTCAGCACTTCACGGAGTTTGAATGACATCCTGTAATAGTCCTAAAGCTGGACTTTCTATTTGCGATACTGCAGAAAGGCTTGGCAGGTAATGTAGTCACTGTAAAAGATTGCTAGCAGCGATGGTCACGTGAACGTACGGTCTCAAGAACAGTATGCTCCTGACGATCATGCGACACTACTGACGACAGCAGTTAAGTCCCATAGTGCTCAGAGCCATCTGAATTTTCAACACTACTTAGAGGGAAGACCACCGTGTTTGGCTCATGGCTCTGAGGTATCGCACCGCATAAGCCTTACAAATCTGTTACTTGAGGGATAGCTCAGAGTCAGAAGCTCAGTAGTGTGCATTCCATTAAGCACCGCCTTTTGCGACTTCATAAGTGTTGAGCGGGAGCTCACTGGAGGGCAGCGTGGAGCTGATAAAAGCTGGCTCTGCCTCGATGCCAGTGATGTCCATGCGGTGGTTAGAAGGAGGCCAGTTGGGGGCCTCCGATCAATCTGTCTGCACTTTAGACACACTGATCCCAAGCACCCCAGCTGCAAAATTGTGCGTCAATCTGGTTATTCGACCTGTTCTGCTGCCATTCATGAACAGCATTCCAAGGGATGCTTTCCAACAAGATAACGGTTATCCCCATTTCGCTTATGCAACCTAACATGATCTATAGAGTATCACCATTTGCGTTGGTCTGCTCAGCCACCAAATATGCCTTCAATCGAACACATATGTTTGGGCGACAACTTCAATTCACAAACATAGTTAAGTGCCCCTGTATTGACTGTGACTAAACAGTGACAGGACTCAATCCCACAAACTGACATCTGGCACCTGTGCAACAGAATGCATGCACGATTACATGTTCGAATTCAACATGTTGACGGCTACACTGGTATTAATGTACCAGCATTTCACGTCTGCTGTGGCTTTCTTGCAGTGACATTAACTTGATAATCATAATAATTTATTAAAAATGATTAATAGAAAATCTCGTATAAAAATGTCAAACAAATACTAACAAAGAGGTAGAGGGGCTGGCCAGTACTTACCTCAGCTCAGTACAGCCGATAGATAACACAAAACTGAAAATTTACATTCCTAGCTTTCGGAACTTTGTTCCTTCATCAGGGAGGAGAGAGGGGGAAAAAAAGGAAAGAAGGGAAAGTGGATTTAGTTACTCACAACGCAGTTTATGAAGCAACAGGGAAAGGTAAACAGGGAGGGTAGCAAGGATGGAGGCTTGGTTGTCAGAGGGAAGCCAAAGATAATCTACTGTTAAGTACTGTGCCAGCTTCAAACCAAAGATGATGCATACAGAAGTAACGAGGTATATAGTATAAAGATAAACACAATCATGTAGGATGAAAAATGCGTGCATGGCTAAAGAGGATAGGGAAAAAGAAGAAGACTGAAGAGTAAATGGGAGTGAGGTTGGTTAACGTACGTTCAGTCCAGGGGGATGGCGGGATGAAGGAATATGTTGGAGTGCAACTTCCCATCTCCGCAATTCCGAGGGGCTGGTGTTGGGTGGGAGAATACAAATGGCACGTACGTTGTAGCAGTTTCCTGGGTCCCTAGAATTATGCTGGACGGCATGCTCTGCTACCGGGTATTGGACATCTCCTAGGCGGACAGTACGTCTGTGCCCGTTCATGCGCTCAGCCAGTTTAGTTGTCATACCGATATAAAGGCTGTGCAGTGCAGATGTCAGCTGATAAATGAATGTGTCGTTTCACATGTGGCCCTGCCTTGAATTGTGTATGTTTTACCAGTAATGGGGCTGGATTAGGTGGTTGTGGGGGGATGCATGGGGCAGGTTTTGCAGCGGGGTCGGTTACAGGAGTAGGAACCGCTGGGTAGAGAAGGTGGTCTGGGAACATTGTAGAGTTTGACAAGGATGTTACGGAGGTTAGGGGAGTGACGAAAGGCAACTCTGGGTGGTGTGGGGAGAATATTGTCAAGGGATGATCTCATTTCAGGGCTTGACTTGAGAAAGTCATATCCCTGGCGGAGTAATTTGTTGATTTATTCGAGGCCAGTATAATATTGGGTGACAAGGGGGATGCTTCTGTGTGGTCCTGGGGTAGGAACATTGTTGTTGGACGGGGAGGAATGTATTGCTTAGGAGATCTGTTTGTGGACAAGGTCTGCAGGATAGTTGCGGGAGAGGAAAGCACTGGTCAGGTAATTGGTGTAATTGTTGAGGGATTCGTCACTGGAGCAGATACGTTTGCCACGAATACCTAGGCTGTAGGTAAGGGAGCGTTTGATGTGGAATGGATGGCAGCTATCAAAGTGAAGGTTACCTAGACAAATGTCTAGCTCCCGACATTTCATTAATGTATATTAGTAATTTTTTTGTGTTGTGACTTTTTTTGGTCAGTATTTTTTTCCTTCCTGATATTCGTCTTGAATATCCGAAATACTTGATTATCATTCATACTACAGATTACAGATGTGCTTATTATTTATCTGATGATCATACTTACTTTTAACCTAAACGTTTCACCAAATAACAAGAATAACAACATTATTTTATCAGCATTTCATTGTACATTGTTATGGCTATTCGTTATCCTCGCGCTTGTACTCCAGCATAGGCATACTTTCTTTATTTTCCCAATCTCTTAAGTACATAAGAAACACCAAATCACATAACAGTTACTACTTACGTGTGATGGGCATTGATCCTTGAATTGTGACTGCTCTATGCTGACTTTCATACGAAGTTCGAAACTCTCCTACTGCTGCCGTAGAACAGTGACGTGGCACACTGTTTATAACCGTCCAATCAATAAGCGGATACGCCCTTAGCTGTCTGGCGTCGATAATGCATTTCATGTACAATGGGATCGTCGACGTAATTAGTTAGCAGGACGTATAATTCTTTCCCAGTTTACCCTAAGAATTTACGCCACACCACTGTGTGAAGTAATCCTTCCTTAGGTACACCGTTAACGTGATGAAGCCAAAGACACTCCATTCTCAAGCACTGTAACTGAATGACGTTAAAGAGAAACCTCTAGTAATGAAACATGTTACTTCTATTAATTGTTACCTGCAGAATCTACCCTCTTCAATGTTCTTGAGAACAGCGAATGAGGAAATTAGTTAACCCTGTAATATCTGTATTAATAGCGAGCTGAAAGTAGCATTTACATTCCATTGATTAACATTCGTTAATATATCTAAAATTACATTGAGTACTGGCCATTATAATTGCTACACCACGAAGGTAACGTGCTACAAACGCGAAATTTAACCCACAGGAAGAAGATGCTTTTCTATGCTTTTCAGAGCATTCACACAAGGTTGGCGCCGGTGGCTACACCTACTACGCGCTGACATGAGGAATGTTTCCAACCGATTTCTCGTACACAAACAGCGTTGCCTGGTGAAACGTTGTTGTGATGCCTCGTATTAGGAGGGAAATGCGTACCATCACGTTTCCGGCTTTGATAAAGGTCGGATTGTAGCCTATCGCGATTACGGTTTATCGTATCGCGACATTGCTGCTCGCGTTGCTCGAGATCCAATGACTGTCAGCAGAATATGGAATCCGTGGGTTCAGGAGGGTAATACGGAACGCCGTGCTAGATAACAACGGCCTCGTATCACTAGCAGTCGAGATGACAGGCATCATATCCGCATGGCTGTAACGGATCGTGCAGCCACGTGTCGATCCCTGAGTGAACATTTGGGGACATTTGCAAAACAACAACCATCTGCACGAACAGTTCGACAACGTATGCTGCAGAATGGACGACCAGCTGTGAGACCATGGCTGCGGTTATCCTTGACGCTGCATCACAGATAGGAGCGCCTGAGATGGTGTACTCAACGACGAACCTGGCTGCACGAATGGCAAAACGTCAGTTCTTCAAATGAATACAGTTTCTGTTTACAGCGTCATGATGGTCTCATCCATGTTTGGCGACATCGCGGTGAACGTACATTCGAAGTGCGTATTTGTCATAGGCATACTGATGTATCACCCGGCGTGATTGTATAGGGTGCCATAGGTTACACGTCTCCGTCACCACTTGTTCGCATTGACGGTAGTGGACGTTACATTTCAGATGTGTTATGACCAGTGGCTCTACCCTTCATTCGATCCCTGCGAAACCCTACATTTCAGCAGGACAGTGCACGACCGCATATTTCAGGTCCTGAAGGGGCCTTTCTGGATACAGAAAACGTTCGACTGCTGCCCTGGCCAGCACATTCTCCAGATCTCTCACCAATTGAAAACGTGTGGTCAATGATGACCGAGCAACTGGCTCGTCACAATACGCCAGTCACTACTCTTGATAACTGTGGTATCGTGTTGAAGCTGCATGGGCAGCTGTACCTGTACACGCCATCCGAGCTCTGTTTGACTCAATACCCAGGTGTATCTAGGTCGTTATTACGGCCAGAGGTGGTTGTTCTGGGTACTGATTTCTCAGGATGTATGCACCCAAATTGCGTGAAAATGTAATCACATGTCAATTCTAGTATAATATATTTGTCCAATGAATACCTGTTTATCATGTGCATTTCTTCTTGATGTAGCAATTTTAATGGCCAGTAGTGTATATACATCAATAGGTGCATATTGTTTGATAACAATAATGATAATAATAATGATAATAATTTGTGGTCCAGTAATTTTGTGCAAATCCTTTAATCTGACGTTACTTTGTCGCCTTCTGTGTCCCTAACTTACCCCAATTATCATAACGTGGACAGCGGACCTCCTGCGTTATCCGAATCACATGTCGTTTTGGTAAATCTTCAAATCACTGACAGGTAAAGGCAAGGTTTTAAGATGACTGCAATATTCCGTGGTCTGACATGGATTCGATCCTACAATCTTTCTGTTTTCAGGCATGTGCTTTACAAATAGAATTTCAGCCCCGTTTTGATGCTGACGACTGACAGCAGATCACGGAGTCTACGAGCGTAAGCGCACGACACACACACACGCACAAACAAACAATGAATGCTTGTCCTATGTCACTTCATAAAAATATTTACGTTAAACAGAGGCAGAGCGAACTCAAAAGGAGACGAAGATACTAAGACGGATACATTTGGCTGTGTGATCACTGGACAGAACTGCGATGAGCCATGTACTCCGCGCCACACTAAAACCTCCAATCTATAAGCGTAGGACAGAGGGCAGACAACTCACAAAATTTTGAAACGTGTCCTGCAGCCGCCTCATGAATGTCTGAAATAGAGGACAGATTCAGACGTAGAAGTGAAATACTGCAGATGCATTGTCCAAACCAAAATAAATAATATTTTAAAATAAAGATATGCGTCCGTTTTACTGTCAGACCTGGTCGATCGCCGGTAAAACTCGGCATCTAAGTTTTGATCTCAAGGGACCGAAATCTGCAGCAGCACAAGAAGCTGAAAAAGCAATATCGTGTTCATGTTGTTGTTGTGGTCTTCAGTCCTGAGACTGGTTTGATACAGCTCTGCATGCTACCCTATCTTCTGCAAGCTTCGTCATCTCCCAGTTCTTAGTGCAACCTACATCGTTCTGAATCTGCTTAGTGTATTCATCTCTTGGTCTCCCTCTACGATTTTTATCCTACACGCTACCCTCCGACAGTAAATTTGTGATACCTTGATGCCTCAGAACATGTCCTACCAACCGGTACGTTCTTCTTGTCAAGTTGTGCCACAAACTCCTCTTCTCCCAAGCTCTATTCAATACCTCCTCATTAGTTATGTGATCTACCCATATAATCTTCAGCATTCTTCTTTAGTACCACATTTCGAATGCTTCTATTCTCTTCTTGTCCAAAATATTTATCGTCCATGTTTCACTTCCATACATGGCTACACGCCATTCAAATACTTTCAGAAACGACTTCCTGACACTTAAATCTATATTCGATGTTAACAAAATCCTTTTCTTCAGAAACGATTTCCTTGCCATTGCCAGTCTATATTTTATATCTTCACTTATTCGACCATCATCAGTTATTTTGCTCCCCAAATAGCAAAACTCCTTTACTACTTCAAGTGTCTCATTTCCTAACCTTATTCCCTCAGCATCACCCAACATAATTCGACTATATTCTATTATCCTCTTTTTGCTTTTGTTGATGTTCATCTTATATCCTCCTTTCAAGACACTGCCCATTCCATTCAACTGCTCTTCCAAGTCCTTCTCTGTCTCTGCCAGAATTATAATGTCATCGGCGAACCTCAAAGTTTTTATTTCTTCTGCCTGGATTTAAATTCCTACTCCGAATTTTTCTTTTGTTTCCTTCACTGCTTGCTCATTATACAGATTGAATAACATCGGGGAGAGGCTGCAACCCTGTCCACTCCCTTCCCAACCACTGCTTCCCTTTCATGCCCCTCGACTCTTATAACTGCCATCTGGTTTCTGTACAAATTGTAAGTAGCCTTTCACTCCCTGTATTTTACCCCTGCCACCTTCAGAATTTGAAAGAGAATATTCCAGTCACATTGTCGCATTTTAGCCTCAGCCAAGCCTCCCAAATCTGATATTAGTAGAGAAGAAAGAGGGGGTCTCAGTGCGTTACAGAGGGATGAAGATCTTGTTGTTCTGCCAGGAGATAAGGGTAAGGCCACAGTGGTTCTTGATGCTAAAGATTATCATAGCAAAATAGCATCTTTATTGGAGGATAGCACTTATAAATGTTTGAAGCGGGACCCAACTTTATCATATAGTAGAAAAACAACGGAGCTCTTGAAAAATTCTGCTCTTCCAGAAGACGTCATAAAAAATCTTAAAGTCCGAGCCCCTAGGCCTCCAAGGCTTTACGGATTACCTAAGATCCATAAAGATAATGTCCCTTTAAGGACCATCATTAGTGCTATTGAATGTTCTACATACAGGCTGGCGAAATTCTTGGCTAATTTAATGACTCCCATAGTTGGCCATTGTGAACACCACATCCAAAACTCTCAAATGTTTATTGAGAAAATCAAACAGATTAGAGTTGGTCCAAATGATATTTTAGTTAGCCTGGATGTGGTCTCGCTTTTTACCAAGGTTCCTATAGAGGACACATTGCAATTTCTAACAGAACACTTTCCTCCGGAAACTGTACAGTTGTTTCGACATGTCATGACGACCACCTACTTTCTGTACGGCGGGAAATTTTATGAAATGAGGGATGGAATGGCCATGGGTTCCCCGTTATCCCCTGTATTGGCTAACTATTTCATGGAACAATTTGAGGAACGTGCACTAAATTCGTCTCCACTTCGTCCATCTATTTTTTATCGTTATGTGGATGATACGTTTTTGGTTTGGCCGCATGGCGCAGGAGCCCTCGAGAATTTTCTGGAACATATGAATAGTGTGCACCCGAATATTCAGTTCACTGTCGAGATAGAGAGAGAGGGGAAACTGCCGTTTCTAGATGTACTGGTGCAAAGAAAAGCAGATGGGCGGCTTGACCACTCTGTGCACCGCAAACCAACGGACACAAATCTATATCTCGACGCTACGAGTTTCCATTATCCAGCTCAGAAGAAAGCCGTTCTAACTACATTGATATATAGAGCAAGAACTGTGTCTGACAAAGACCATTTAAATTCTGAAATTAATCACCTAAAATACGTATTTCGTAGGAACAGCTATGGTTCACGGGATGTGAAGTCAGCGTTCTGCAAGAGAAAGAAACGTGAAAATAATGATTAATCGCATGATGAACAACCTAGCGTGTTTCTTCCTTTCTTCGGTTCTATTTCCAGTAAAATAGGCAGGATCCTTCATAGACGAGGTTTAAGACCGATCTTTCGACCTCCAAGGAAAATCAAGGGGATGTTGCGTCCTGTGAAGGACTGCCCCGGTCTCAGGATTCCTGGTATTTACAAAATTCCTTGTGAATGTGGAAGTAGTTACATTGGTCAGTCAGTCCGGACCATTTCCGATCGCTGTACAGAACATCAACGTCACATTAAAAATAGGGAGCTGGAAAAATCGGCAATTGCGGAGCATAGCCTCACTAGGAAACATAAAATTTTGTTTGGTGAAACAAAAGTTCTGTCTCAGGCCTCCACATACTGGGACTCGGTAATTAAAGAGGCGATAGAAATTAGAATGTGCGATAACAATTTTAATCGTGACAATGGTTACAATCTTAGTGGTGCATGGAAGCGAGCGCTCGATATGGAGAAGCGTCAGTGAGATTCGCCGCGGGTCTTCGATACTCCGGCAGCGATGGCGCCACCAGTGCAGGCGTCGACAGCATCTGCGACATCGTGACATATTCGCCGTCCAATCAGGAGCCGTCTAATCACAAGCCGTCCTGGGGCTACATAAGGTACACCACAGCTGCTGTTTAGCCATTCAGTTTCCTGACGATGACGATGATGGTTTATATCGTCGAAAGTTCGAGGTTTTACCAAGATTTGACGCGGCAAGAAGTCCGAGAATATTTTATTCAACAGTGAATTCGCGAAAGACTTCGTTCTCATACTGATAGGTATAGTTAGTAAATTAAAGATTTTAATAGAGAACAAACAATGTATTTACCTTAATAGTCGTAATATATATATCAGTTCGTGACATCCAGTCTTACAAATGTCAAAACTCCGCCATTTCTCTCCCCACATCCACCACTGCTGGCGGCTCACCTCCAACTGCGCAACGCTACGCGCTGTTAGCATCCAGCTGCCGCTGCCCAACACTACAATGGCAGACAACAGTGCCAACCAGCCACTGACTGCACACAGCACAGCCAGTGATTTTTCATACAGAGCGCTATGTGGCGTTACCAATAAAAAAACCTAAACAGCCTACTTACATAGCCCCCATGCTCCCCACAAAAAAATTTACTAATTGTTTTGGGCAGTGGCCAATGCAGATTTGAAATTTTTTTCATAATTACAATAACAAAGAAATGAAATGCAAACACTTATCGATACAATGTTGGTCAAAAGCTAAAATTTTCTCACAGTCCATAAAAACAGTCCTTATCGTTCATCACAGTAAAATAGCAGTGTTTTTGCTCAATGTCTGAGCAGTAAAAGAAAATGCACACAGAAGTAGTGGATTTCCATGCAGTCTTGAAGAAGTAGTGTCGCCCTTCCAACGGAAAGACAGTGCTAACTCTTGACATGCTGACAGGTAATAGGCCACAACAGAGCAAACCCACAGCTGAGTCAGTCGAAGTTTTGAATAATGTTGGTAGGTAGGTCATCACAGAGCACTGTAGTTCTGTCAGAGATTATGGTATTGGTGAACCACCAGAGGTGCAGACCCACTGCAGTCGTCGTAGAAATAATGGTATTGGTGGGCCATCAAAGATGCAGACCCACTGTAGTTCTTGTAGAGATGGCTAGCAGCCATCCATAGCGACTGTGCAGGAGCACACTCACCATCGAAGAGTCTTGCGGAGAATATAGCAAGTCCATAAACCACCACTTCTGCACTCACGAAGTTTTTTTTGTCCTTAGAACCAGCAATTCTGTTATCCAGTCCCTTGCTGAATTATCAACACACTTGCAAACACTATCAGTCCCTACATCTCACATATTGTTCATATACTGTGACCAACAGAAAAGTGTGCAGTGAAATGTAATCTACAAGTTACTTAATTTAATGAACTGGTGTCAATTACAATTTTATAACATGAGAATACAATAACAAAGGTACAAAATATATCATTAAGGAACATAATAGTACAGATAACATTTGAGTAATACAGGCTTTACAAAAGAATCGAAATAACAAATACATCAGTGTTACAAAAATTATGACATAAGTACATACATTAACTTTTGAAACATCAACTTCACACATGAGCATTAGAACAAAACAGAATAAATAATGTGTAAACATCTTTATGAAGGAAATAACATGTTATTAAATGCAAATTATATTTGAGGATAACATTATTCCTCATCATAGTGAATGTAGCTTAGTATTAGAAGAGAAAAAAATCTATGAAACAGTACACAGAGGCAGGAAGAAAACAAATACACAAGGGAACACAAACACATGGTGGGATAACACAAAAGGAAAGGACAGGATTTGTTTTCAGGGTAACATTTGGTACTGCAGTCCAACCCAAAACTTCATTCCATAGATCGTCCCTCTTATTTCAACATTTGCTCCAGCCAAAAAAAAAAAAAAAAAAAAAAAAAAAAAAAAAAAAAAAAAAAAAAACTCCTATCCAAGCATGCTTTCTGTATTCTGTTCACATCCTCTTTCAAAAATAGTTTTTCTCCACTGTACACTACTTTTGGGCCAAACCGTTTTCTTATAGCTTCTCAATGCTTTTCTTCCAATTCATCATAGTTAGTTTCTTATATAGTCTATCCCCTCTTAAGCTATCTTAAACCTACTGTGCTCAGATGCTAAACTAAGGGACGACGCAATGCAGTGTGGTGTCTAACTTCCAAAGATTTTGTTCCATTGTGTCTAACTTTTGAAGCTTTTGTTGTGTTTGTCTCTGATTTTGTTCCAAGGTGTCTAACTTTTGAAGATTTTGTTCCATTGTGTCAAACTTCTGAAGATTTTGTCCCATTTGTTTCTGATTTCGTTCAAGCGTTGTGTCTAACATTTGTAGCCTTTGTCCCATTTGTTGCATTAACTGTAATAACAGTGCACTGGTGTCTGAAACATGTTCCTAAGTGCTATTCGGCAGTGCATTTGAACCGGCAATATTCGAATTTTGAAAAGCAGAAAATGTGTTTTGATTTATTTGAGAAAACGGTGAGGACGCAAAACCTGAATCTACAGTGTTTGCAAGATTGTGTTCTGTCATTTCGGAATCCTGAGGCGAGCTGTTGCCGACCGATCGATCGATAATGCTTCCCTGTTCACTAATTGTTTCACTGCCTACACCATTATTTGCAGCCCGCTCCATTTCCCTATGTACAATTACCAAATTACTACTTTGAACATTAGTTAATTCATTACTCGGTGGCGCTAACACACTGCTTTTGTCTTCACTGTCATTTCTCAGTTTACTTTGGTGCGTAGTATTACGTTTTTCACACGCCATTGTTGTCACGATATTTCACACGATAACATAGAAAAGAACAATTTGAAGAGCAAAATAAGAAAACACATTAACGTAGCACTGAAAGTAATATCTCGTTAATTGCAAGTGCAGCTGCGAAATACTTGCTGCAAATCTACATACATGCCACAACTGTTTTACTGTACAACAACGAAAAACTACAACTTCAAAGGAAATTCTCTCTATAATTATGCGCTAGCAATAAACAAAAGCTACACTAATCACACAAACTACAAGAAAAAATCAGAAGATTCCAGTGAGGTATCCTGGGCTATGTGTCGACATATGAAACGTCCCCTTAAAACAATTATACAAAACTGTGCTTAAACTGACACATAATATTTTTTAGCGCAACGCAATCTGACTTCCTAAAATCCCTACGACAGGGTGGCCCTGACTAACATTAACCTATACGTTTCACAAGTCACTTATCTCACAAAAATCTTGTTTACTCGAACTACTGCAGTACAGCGAGCACCGCTACTGCCAGCTAAATAAAAGATTCAAACTACGGAAGGCACTAACTACTTATAGGTATAGTTAGCAAATGAAAGATTTAATAGAGAACAAACAATGTATTTACCTTAATAGTCGTTATATATATATATATATATATATATATATATATATATATATATATATATATATATATATATATATAATGACAACAAATTTGAAAACTCCGCAATCTTTCTCCCCACATCCACCACTGCTGGCGGCTCACCTCCAATTGCGCAACGTTACGCGCTGTTAGAATCCAGCTGCCGCTGCCCAACACTACAATGGCAGACAACAATGCCAACCAGCCACTGACTGCATCCAGCACAGCCAGTGATTTTTTATACAGAGCGCTATGTGGCGTTAACAATAAAAAAACCTAAACAGCCTACTTACAATTCTACAGTATTTCATGTCCTTCAATGCTACTTCCACAAAGTTAAAAAAGACTGGCGGTACGATTAATGATTTTCTTACTGCGTTCCTAAAATACACAACAACGAAAAAAAATTGCAGTCCAAAGAAGGTGTTGTGCAACATAAACGAAAGTTGGTAGGAGTTTTCTGTATAGGAAAGACGATATGTATTCAAAATTCACGCTAGTCACTTAAGCGAGCCATTAGCGGCGCCACTTGGAAATGCAAATGAGATTAGTTTTAAATACACGCTGTAACGGTCGTGATCATTAGTTTACCTTTGAGATTCGACGTGGTGATTTTGAACGAGATCGTGTAATAGGTCTATGAGAAACTGGATGTTATTTCTGCAATACCGCATAAAGACTCGATAGGATGTAGCAACTGTGCGTGATTGCTAGCAACAGCGGTCACGGGAATGTACGATCGCAAAGAGGACCGGTCTCCAGATGGTCACATGGCACTATCGATGGAGAAGATCATCGTATTCGGCATATGACTCTCTCGCGTAGTAATGCATACGCAGCACCAACTTGAGCAGTAGCTGGCACCACAGTGACACAACCAACTGTTAGAAGTCGGTTACTCCGAGAACAGCTCCGACCTGGACGCCCAGTACTGACGAAAAATCACCGCCATTTGTGACCTCATTGGTGTCAAGCGAGAGCTCATTGGACGGCAGCGAGAAGGTCGCTCTGTTTCCTGATGAAAGCTGGTTCTACGTCGATGCCAGTGATGGCCACGTGTTAGTTAGAAGGAGGCCAGTCGCGGGCTACCAGTCAACCCGTCTCCGTGTTAGACACTCTGATCCCACGCACCCTGACTGCAAGATTGCATTTGGGGTCAGTAGAAGGCACGCAGCAGCAAAATTGTTCATCAATCTGGTAATTCGAACTGTTGTGCTGCCATCCTACGGGGTGCTTTCCAACAGGATAACGCTCGTCCACATACGACTGCTGTAACCCAGTGCGACGACATGTTACGCTAGCCTACTCGATCACAATATCTATCGCCAATCGAGATCATACGGGACCTCGTGGGATGACAATTCCAGCGTCTCCACAAACAGGAATAACTGTCCCTCTGGCCAAAGCCATGGAACTCTATCCCACCAGCTGACATCCAGCACCTGTAACACTTTGCATGCACATTTGAGTGTTTAGTTTCACCATTCTGTCGGTTACGCCGCTTATTAATGTTCCAGCATTTCACCTTTGCAGTGCCTAATAGCGTTTAATCTGTGTTCCTGCATTAATAGACATTTCAATACATTACTGGCCATTAAAACTGCTAAACCAAGAAGAAATGCAGATAATAAACGGTAATTCATTGGACAAATATATTATACTAGAAATGACATGTAATTACATTTTCAACAATTAGGGTGCATAGATCCTCAGAAATCAGTACCCAGAACAACCACCTCTGGCCGTAATAACGGCCTTGATACGCCTGGGCATTGAGTCAAACAGAGCTTGTACAGGTACAGCTATCCATGCTGCTTCAACACGATACCACAGTTCATCAAGAGTAGTGACTGGCGTATTACGACGAACCAGTTGCTCGGCCACCATTGACCAGACGTTTTCAATTGGTGACAGATCTGGAGAATGTGCTGGCCAGGGCAGCAGTCGAACATTTTCTGTATTCAGAAAGGTCCGTACAGGACGTGCAACATGCGGTCGTGCATTATCCTGCTGAAATGTAGGGTTTCGCAGGGATCGAATGAAGGGTAGAGCCACGGGTCGTAACACATCTGAAATGTAACGTCCACTGTTTAAAGTGCCGTCAATGTGAACAAGAGGTGACCGAGACGTATAACCAATGGCACCCCATACCATCACGCCGGGTGATACACGAGTATGGCGATGACGAATACACGCTTACAATGTGCGTTCATCGCGATTTCGCCAAACACAGATGCGACCATCACGATGCTGTAAACAGAACCTGGATTCATCCGAAAAAATGACTTTTTGAAAGGTTCGTCGTTGAGTACACCATCGCAGGCGCTCCTGTCTGTGATGCAGCGTCAAGGGTAACCGCAGCCATGGTCTCCGAGCTGATAGTCCATACTGCTGCAAACGTCGTCGAAACGTTAGGCGAGATAGTTGTTGTCTTGCCAACGTCCCCATCTGTTGACTCAGGGATCGAGACGTGTCTGCTCGATCCGTTACAGCCATGCGGATATGATGCCTGTCATCTCGTCTGCTAGTGATACGAGGCCGTTGGCATCCAGTACGGCGTTCCGTATTACCCTCCTGAACCCACGGATTCCATATTCTGCTGACAGTCATTGGATGTCGACCAATGCGGGCAGCAGTGTCGCGATACGATAAACCACAATCGCGATAGGCTACAATCCGACCTTTATCTAAGTCCGAAACGTGATGGTACGCATTTCTTCTCCTTACACGAGGCATCACAACAGCGTTTCACCAGGCAACGCCGGTCAACTGCTGTTTGTGTATGAGGAATCGGTTGGAAACTTTCGTCATGTCAGGACGTTGTAGGTGTCACCACCGGCGCCAACGTTGTGTGAATGCTCTGAAAAGGTAATCATTTGCATATCACAGCATGTTCTTCCTGTCGGTTAAATTTTGCGTCTGTATCACGTCATGTTCGTGGTGTAGTAAATTTAATGGCCAGTAGTATATGTTACCTAGACAAACGTATTTCAGAAATTCCATTGGTCTTCATTACTTAGTTTTTCGTGTAGCGATTTCTTCCTGCCTGTGTATTTTCTGTTGCCTGATATTCGATTTGAATACCCCAAGTACCTGAATATTATTAATTCTGTAGACTGTTGATGTATTTTTTAGTTATCAGATGATCATACTTAGTTTTAACCTGAACTTTTCACAAATAACAAGCTCATTGGGCATTTTTCTATCAACCTCTCATCAATACATTGTCATTGGTGCCTGTTATTCCGACACTTTTACTCCGGCCTAGACATACACTCCTGGAAATGGAAAAAAGAACACATTGACACCGGTGTGTCAGACCCACCATACTTGCTCCCGACACTGCGAGAGGGCTGTACAAGCAATGATCACACCCACGGCACAGCGGACACACCAGGAACCGCGGTGTTGGCCGTCGAATAGCGCTAGCTGCGCAGCATTTGTGCACCGCCGCCGTCAGTGTCAGCCAGTTTGCCGTGGCATACGGAGCTCCAACGCAGTCTTTAACACTGGTAGCATGCCGCGACAGCGTGGACGTGAACCGTATGTGCAGTTGACGGTCTTTGAGCGAGGGCGTATAGTGGGCATGCGGGAGGCCGGGTGGACGTACCGCCGAATTGCTCAACACGTGGGGCGTGAGGTCTCCACAGTACATCGATGTTGTCGCCAGTGGTCGGCGGAAGGTGCACGTGCCAGTCGACCTGGGACCGGACCGCAGCGACGCACGGATGCACGCCAAGACCGTAGGATCCTACGCAGTGCCGTAGGGGACCGCACCGCCACTTCCCAGCAAATTAGGGACACTGTTGCTCCTGGGGTATCGGCGAGGACCATTCGCAACCGCCTCCATGAAGCTGGGCTACGGTCCCGCACACCGTTAGGCCGTCTTCCGCTCACGCCCCAACATCGTGCAGCCCGCCTCCAGTGGTGTCGCGACAGGCGTGAATGGAGGGACGAATGAAGACTTGTCGTCTTCAGCGATAAGAGTCGCTTCTGCCTTGGTGCCAATGATGGTCGTATGCGTGTTTGGCGCCGTGCAGGTGAGCGCCACAATCAGGACTGCATACGACCGAGGCACACAGGGCCAACACCCGGCATCATGGTGTGGGGAGCGATCTCGTACACTGGCCGTACACCTCTGGTGATCGTCGAGGGGACACTGAATAGTGCACGGTACATCCCAACCGTCATCGAACCCATCGTTCTACCATTCCTAGACCGGTAAGGGAACTTGCTGTTCCAACAGGACACTGCACGTCCGCATGTATCCCGTGCCACCCAACGTGCTCTAGAAGGTCAACTACCCTGGCCAGCAAGATCTCCGGATCTGTCCCCCATTGAGCATGTTTGGGACTGGATGAAGCGTCGTCTCACGCGGTCTGCACGTCCAGCACGAACGCTGGTCCAACTGAGGCGCCAGGTGGAAATGGCATGGCAAGCCGTTCCACAGGACTACATCCAGCATCTCTACGATCGTCTCCATGGGAGAATAGCAGCCTGCATTGCTGCGGAAGGTGGATATACACTGTACTAGTGCCGACATTGTGCATGCTCTGTGCCTGTGTCTATAGGCCTGTGGTTCTGTCAGTGTAATCATGTGATGTATCTGACCCCAGGAATGTGTCAATAAAGTTTCCTCTTCCTGGGACAATGAATTCACGTTGTTCTTATTTCAATTTCCAGGAGTGTATTTCTTTTACTTCCCCCATCCCGTAAGTAGATAAGAAACACCAAAGCACATAACAGTTACCACATACGTGTGATGGCCATTGATCCTCGAGATGCGAGTGCTCTGTGCTGATTTCCATACGAAGTCCGAAACTCTCCTACTGCTGCTGTAGATCAGTGTCCTGACACACGGTTTACAACCTCACAGTCAATGAACGGATTCGCTGTTAGTCGACTGTCGCTCCTTAATACAGGCTAATTCATATGCGATGAGACGTAATTAGTTACCAGGAAGTATAATTTTTGTCCAGGTTACCCCAAGAATTTATGGCAAAGAACTGTGTGGCGGCGAAAACGTAATCCTTTCTTAGATACACCATTAAAGTGAGGAAGCGTAAGACATTCTAGTGTCAAGCATTGTAATGGAGTAAAGTTCAAGAGGCAACTTGCAGTAATGAAGTATGTTACTGTTATTAATGGATACTTGTAAAATGTAAAGTCTTCAGTTTTCTTAAGAACATGGAATGAAGAAATTATTTAAAAGTGAAACATCTTTGTTCATGTTGAGTTGAAAGAAACGTTTATATTTCCATAATAAAAAAAAATGGCTCTGAGCACTATGGGACTCAACTGCTGTGGTCATCAGTCTCCTAGAACTTAGAAATACTTAAACCTAAGTAACCTAAGGACATCACACGCATCCATGCCCGAGGCAGGATTCGAACCTGCGACCGTAGCATTCGCACGGTTCCGGACTGCGCGACTAGAAACGCGAGACCACAGCGGTCGGCTTTCCATAATCACCATACATCAACACACGTAAAAATACGCTAGTACAACAACAGATGCACATTTTTTGGCTATAGTAATAATAATAACATTTTAGCGCCTCACTAGAATGGTGAAATTCCTTCAATTTGATCTCACTTTGTCGCCTTGCATGTCACAACCTGATCCTAATTATCGTACCATTGACAGAGGACTTTGTGTTTAATTTGAAGCAAATGTCGTTTCTGGTGAATCTTCGCAACCCTGCCTGTGGGAGGTAAAGGAGAAATTTAAGGATGACCGAAATATTTCGTGGTTCTATTTGGATCCAATCCCACGACCTTCCTGTATAGAGTCATATGTTTTATCACTAGATCTTCAGGCCCGATTTGATGACGATGGTTGTTTCAGTGTACAACGTGGAGGATCTTATCTGCCATAGTAAAATCTAATTTAGTTCATTTGTACAGAGATATAAACCAACGAGTGCGCTCGCTCGCGCGACATACACTCACATACACACAACCACACAGCCGATGTTTGTCCC
The DNA here is from genome assembly GCF_023897955.1 of Schistocerca gregaria. NCBI lineage: Eukaryota > Metazoa > Arthropoda > Insecta > Orthoptera > Acrididae > Schistocerca > Schistocerca gregaria. The sequence continues at coordinate 70,771,655 of NC_064923.1, read as the reverse complement.
GTGTCAGATTATTTAAAAAAATTACAATCTGGCCATTAAAATTGCAACACCAACCAGTAACATTAAAAAAGAGCTTGAAAGTGTTCTTTGTGAGAAAGATGGTCTCCGTTTTCTACGACCTATTTTGGAAACAGCTGTCCAATTATTAATTGTTTTTACTCAGCTGTAAGTATTATTTGTATTTTCAAACCCATGACTGTTTTCATGTTTTACAGTTAGCATTATTATCGACATCAATATCCATTATAGCGTACAGCTATTATACGAATTGCTCATTTCCCATCGTTGACACGTATCATCCTCCCGCCTCCTCAACACGGTGCATACTGTCGTTCCCGAGCAATATTCTGCAGACCTCTGAAACGGTGCCCATATGACCACCAATGCCATCCTCGTTCACGAATGCTCGTTGGCTAGTCTGCAGTTATCTCTTAAGATTAAGGTGTTCGTGTTTTCCGCGAGTTGTACGAGAGTGGAATAATCGAGAATTGTGAAGGTGGTTCGATGAACCCTTTACCAGGCACTTAAATGTGATTTGCACAGTATCCATGTAGATGTAGATGTAGATGTAGACGACGCCGTTTAGCAACCCTCTGCCACCTAGCCAACATGGGAGGCGCAATGTGGTATCACTTCTCACTTACATATCGTAATAAAATGTTTGCTTACCGTATTGATGACTTCATACATTGTTTTTTGTTTCACAGGGCTATTGAGATTGCCATGGGTGTCGAAACCGGTCTAACCAACAAACGATATACGCGAACATTCAGTGTTAACCTGTTACTGTTAGCTTAAGCCAGCAGTGAGGCAGACGTGAATATAATACTAACTGACCTTTCTCATTAGAAATAGTTTGGTGTGCTGGTTGACGATGAACTAATTTGTAAAATAATTTAAAGTTTCGAACGTTCCTTACAACACAGAATAACCACACGTTCTTCCCAGCACTCTGTGTTCCCAATTCAAAGACCGCTCAATCCAGTACAAAAATTATTATGGTTCTCATACATAAGCGAGAACTTTCAAAGTCCCGCAACCTTAGGTCACCCTAAAGTTTTCAACCGCTTTTCGGTAATCGAGCGATAGGTGGCACATAAACAGCGTTCTGGCTGGTATCATACGTAGCTGTGTCTGAGTGTCAGAAACGCTCGATTGGCTGCACACACCAGTTATAACATTCCGTTTAATAACAAAAATACAAATGTGCGATTATTGTCCCAACTGCTACTTACAGTTTTGTGACTTTACCCATTCTGTTTTTATTATTACTGTAACTGCGAAATAAGCCACGCCTTCTTTTCGTTCCCCTCTCTATGAACCTTATGCCACGCTCAGCCTTCAAACATCTATTTGCTTGAGAAAATTAACTCCAAGTAACGTTTTACTCTACCTGCTGCCTTTTTCATAGCCTTATTCACTTTCTGGATGGTACAATCAGTCAATGACAGTAGCTTTAACAGTCGTCTACTGTGATGTGACAACTCGACACGCCATCCTCTCGAAAATTAGGCACACATCCCTCCTAATTCTTACTGTCCAGTCTGCAAAATTTTGTGTCCGGCAGCTGTACTTGTCATTTCATAATCAGCATGCAGTGCCTACGTCATTTCAGCTAAGCTGTGTAATCCAACTTCCGAGAGTGAAAATCCATTTCCTGTTGCTGCGGCTTCCACAGTTTATTATGATGGATAACTCACTGCTCGCCTTTCTACTGCTCCAGCCCCCTTTCACTTTATTTTCTTTATATCCTATCAGCCTGGGCTGCGTCTACTTCTTGCAAAAAGTCTTCTACATGGCTTCTTAATTTTCGCCAAAAGAGGCGACTATGTTATCATCAAGCGTTAGCATTGGTATCTGTATGTCTTTTATTCCTGTTTCTAATTCATCATTATTACGGGATAACATTTACTGCAGTAAGATACCTAGACGTAGGGCCCGGTGAACGTACAGGAGGCTGAAAACTTGTGACTTAGCCATGACTCATAGCACATCTGTCGCTGCTACTCAGCATGACAACGGGGTCCTGTGTCACTTAGAACGGGGGTATATTCTTACCACCTACGCATCTAAATAAAACATATTAAATATTAACCGATTATTTTCAAACTTGGTATACTATTCTTTGTTATTCAGAAGGAGATCTCCAAATTTCAAAGCTGTACATATAGTAGTTTCGGAGATTCAGAAAATCACCTAAAACCCACCAAACAGACAGTTAGGGTGAAAAATTCAGTTAGGAACGATGGCAGTTTGGCTTTTGTTACCATTGGAAATCATTCACAGAGTTCTCATTATATCAAATCAATTAGTTTGGATTTTTATTTCCAAAACTTTAATTATTCTTCATTTCATAGTATAAAAATTCAGAAAAAATTTGTATCTGTTTATTATGTTGTTATGTGAATAAATGAGAATGAGTGAGAATATGTATGTGGGACATACGAAAAAATTCAGTATTATATTATGTACAACATTACGTAATTGGAACGTGGGAAAGATGTAATTTACCCACATTGCTGATGACGTATGTCTATAGGTGATTGCTTTTGTAAGAATGCAGCCAGAATATCAGTTTAAAGTGCAATCGTTTCCTAAATATTTTCAAAATTAATTTTATTTTGTTTTGATTTACTAAACATTGTGTTAGTATGCTCATTTTGGGATGACGTAAATTACTTTCTGAACAGTGATTTGCTTTGACGAGTTTTGCCCCGAGTATGATCTCGAAGAATCATTCTGATTAGTCCGTCAGACTGATCAGCCAATCAGAATTAAATAGTTCCCGCGCACAGCTAGTTAGATATGCTGTGAGTGAGGCAGTATCGGTAGAGTCGCTCGGCAGCTTCAGATGAGGAAGGCCATGTTAAATGTGATGATTCTCATTAGACGTGAAATGAAGGAATATTGAGTTCCTCGCATTTAATATGTGTCGTGACTAACGCTGATGTAGTTACGAACAGTTTGATAAAAGTTTGGAGTTTCGGGTGTGTTTTGTTGGAAAGTTAGTCGCGTGTGAACTTTCGGCCATTATGAAAATACTGTGTAGCGTATTCTGTACTCAGTTATGAAGTATTTGGGGAGCAGCTGCTTTCAACGAAACCCACTGAAAAGAACCGAATGTGAAACTCATTTACAGTAGCGGATCTGTGACTGAGAGATCGCGACATCAATCAGGTCGGTCTTGTGTAACTTTCTGGCTGGTGTGCGTGTGAAACTGGTTGTATGAACTGTGAACAGACAACTATAGATACTTAGGTAAATGCAGACTTGATAGCCCAATTTGCGCTCCCAAAATCTTGATATATATGAGATTGCAGGAACTGGAATACTACTAGAGTTTACGCGGACTTTGCAGGACAGATATGAGGTGGCGTTTTCTTCAACACTGCTTTTTCGCCGTCTAGTAAGTATCTACGCTTGCTGAGTGAAGGGACGTGTAGCAGAAGCCGTACTGAGGTAGGTGGGCGTTTATTTTGAACAGTACGACGAACGATATTTTGTTTAACCTGCCCTGCCGCGACGTCAACCATAACTTTCTATGTACACAAGTAACAACATTATAAAAATGTGAAACGTTAACTTACATTTATGGTAACACAAAATCATCATTCGTAATATTCAACGTATATTACAACCATTACTTTTATCAGAAATGGAAGGTCATGAGATCTCACTGTTGCTGTAATTATATACACAGTTACCTCCAACTGTGGAACTGTATTTTACAGTTATTTTATCTGTAACTCACAAGGAGCAATTTTTTGAGTAAATAAGATAAATTTTATTTTATAATCAATCATGTTTTGGAGGCAAACAAATCTTATGTCAGAGCTAACAAGTTCACACACAACATGCAGATCTGTACACGTAAATCGTTTCGTCTGATGTTCAGTATGAATAATGGACAGGACACTGGATATCTGGCCTTTTAGCTAACCGGGACACTGCTGCGGATGGCTGAGCGATGACCTAGGGCAGGGCTTCCCAACCTTTTCAACTGGCGGACCCCTTCTTCAGTCGAAAATCCATGGCGGACCTCTAGTCAGTCAAGAGCACAGTAACTTTAAATTTCAGATAGAACCCATGGGAACTGAAAGCTTCTTAATGCAAGTTCCATGTTCCCAATGACCCCCTCCCCCTCTCCCCCCCCCCCCCCCCCCCCCCGCCCCGAAGTACCAGTATTCTTTGTTTTAGAGACGAATGAAAACAACTTGAAATTAACAATCCAATTTGAATTACCACTGCACCCAGACACTTACTAGTGGATTTACTCCCTTTCTTCAACTCACTATAGCCTGATTAAATTTACTTAGTAATTGAAATTTCACACGATGGAGGTGCCTTCCTCCAAGAGCAATCAACGTCACGTCCTAACTGTTCGCTGTTGACAAGCTGCCGCTTGTGGTCTGTTCGGCTACTGTTGTGTAAGGAGCCTGCATATTTCGTAACTGTCGTGTGTGTGTGTGTGTGTGTGTGTGTGTGTGTGTGTGTGTGTGTGGTTTTCAAATGTATGCAAAGTCTTCCTTTGGTCGTGCTCCCTCCTCATTCATTGCAACTGGAAACTTCCTCCGTGAAGGCGATGGAGAAACTGCACGCTTTTTCAATGATCCTCACTTCAGCCACCGAGCCATGTTAAAAGTAATAACCTGGTGAAAAATCGACTTATGAAATAGGTAGTGCACTGAAAAAGCATGTTTAACATTTATACATTTATTGATGCCCGGGGGCGCATATGTGCCAGAGAGCGCTGTGATTGGTCGACAAAGCTCGCTTCGTGCATGTGTAAAAGGTTTCAGCGCATCTAGCGCCGTGAGCCGGCGCACAAACGACCTCTGTATTGTTGCGAAAGAGTCGATCAGAGAAGCTGGATTCTCCGGCACTAAACTGTGTATACATTCTCACTAGGAACCGCAAAGGCTGCTTGGGGATACGACCTGAAATAAAAGTACACATGTTTTTCACACGAAAAAAAATTGTGATGAATTTGATTTTCACATTTTTATCCAATAATTTTACTCATTATTTTACACAATCTGGTGAAAGGTGGCCGCGGACCCCTTAGAAATAGCCAGCGGACCACTAAGGGGTCCGCGGCCACACGTTAGGACGTTCTGACCTAGGGTGTCTTCACTCAGTGTAATCTTCGTGCCGATGATCATCTGTTCTTCGGTCTGTCCCATAGCTGTTTCATCTCCCACATCACCTTCCCGCCTCTAGATCACGTTGTGTCCTACTTCTGTGAGGCGGATCCTTAGGTTTCTGATCGCTGCTCCAAATCTTCATTCCTCCTGCTAGATTTGTAAATCTGTCGAGGAAATCTTATTCTTTTCTTCAGTATTTTTGTACTCCTAGCTTTTCTCTGAAAACTACTAGATGCTGATTCACTCTGGAAGAAGTTCATGTCGTTCTCTCTGTCTCCTGATCCTCTGTACACTCCCATACCGAATAATCGGGAGTATCTTCACAGACACACCCACATTATTGTACGGTCTCTGCTTTCTTGTTTTGAGATAAATAAGTGTAGTCGGTGACCGGTTTAACAGTTAGCTACTTCGCTGGAAAACTCCATGTAATATTAAGCCTCGCAATCATGTTTCGTTAGGAAGGTGTAAACAAAACTTAATTTTGTTGCTGTGTTCGTGAAATGGTGCCATTCTTGTCTGAACACTAATTTCATCTTTTCTTTAATTGACATAGCTTCTTTTAGGGTCTGTGTTTAGTCCGTTTATTCTGTTACTGAGTACCTGGTGTTTTGCACGTATGCGTATATTCCAGTCTTCTATTAGCTTATCTCCTCCTTTCCCCTCGCTCTGTCCATGTCCTTTCTCACTCCCTCTCTGTCCATAAACTGCACGCCTCCCTCTGTCCTCCTCTTCCATCCCCCACTCCCTTTTCATCTCCTCCTACCTCTCTTTCTGCCCATGTCCTCCTGCCCTCACTGTGCTCATCACCTCCTACACCTCTCTCTGACCGTCTGCTCTGGCTATGCAAATTTTTACACTCCCCCATCACTCTAATAGGTACATGGTTCTCACTCCGAAAGCTATCTTTACTAGGCAATAAGTCATATGCATATCAATTTGGGTGAAATCAGTCGAGTGGAGTGGTTTTGGAGGAGATAGGGAAAATGTACACACACACACACACACACACACACACACACACACACACACACACAAATATATATATATATTATATCGTTTCTTATCAACACACAGTTCAGTATCTTTTACTTCTCTTGTCGCTTTATTTTCATATAATGGTAAGGCTACATTCTAATTGGTTCTGCACTTGGATGAGAACGCTGTTTTTGCTTCACGTAACTGACGAAGAGGGACTAGAGTTGCTAACCTAAGATTTCGGCGAACCTCGATGCACTAGGTGGAATTTGCTCAAAAATAATATCTGTGAAAGTTTATGTTCTTGCATTTGCCTTCAAAAAACGGCGATCGGGTACCAGTATGTGTATAAAATCGTTAGAAACAATTGTAGTGCATTGGGTACACAGTCTAATATTAACAAAGAAATGTAAGATTTAGTGATTTGCATCTGTTGTTAATATACATTTCCATGTTTTATATTACAGTCACATAGCAAATGCTTTACAAACCAAATAATATAACTAGCGAAATATTAATAGAAGGGGATACGAGGTGTAGAGGAGGAACAAACTAGGTATATTTTTCCTCTTAAATTTCCCTGAAAACGATTATCCATATTGTAGAAAAAAAACATAGAAAAATTACAAAAAATTTGCTGCTGCGCCAAGGATCTAACAGCTGTCTTCAAAGTTCTAAAGCATACTCTGCGCATTCTCTTGTCCTTCATAATGTAATTGTGCTGTCATAGTTGCTGCGAAATCCAGTTCTCGCTATTAACTGACACACTGTTGCCCTGGTTTTTACTAAATGATTTGTATCAGAGTTTCAATGAGTTACAGTATATGCCGTATGTATTACCTGTCTCTGTTGACCATGAACATTATGATTATTGCTTTCATTATGGCTTTCTGACACAAAACGTCAAATTTGATAATGTATTCAAATGTTAACACGCACTGTGACACATCTGCCGAGAAAGATTAGTGTAAATGTAAGAGATTCACTTATTCAGAGAGTGTGTTGCACTCACATAGATTCAGGGCTTTGTCACCGGATTTCAGTCCAATGGCAGAGTAACAACCAAATGTAGAGGCCACAGCAAATGATATACATGGCTACACAATAATCATTTACTAGCCTCTTAGTCTGTTGCATAGTGCACACATTCGACTGAAATGTAAACAATAATGTACACTACTGGCCATTAAAATTGCTACACCAAGAAGAAATACAGATGATAAACGGGTATTCATTGGACAAATATATTATACTAGAACTGACATGTTATTGCATTTTCACCCAATTTGGGTACATAGATCCTGAGAAATCAGTACCCAGAACAACCACCTCTGGCCGTAATAACGGTCTTGATACGCCTGGGCATTGAGTCAAACAGAGCTTGGATGGCGCGTACAGGTACAGCTGCCCATGCAGCTTCACACGATACCACAGTTCATCAAGAGTAGTGACTGGCGTATTATTACGAGCCAGTTGCTCGGCCGCTATTGACCAGACGTTTTCAGTTGGTGACAGATCTGGCCAGGGCAGCAGTCGAACATTTTCTGTATCCAGAAAGGCCCGTACAGGACCTGCATCATGCGGTCGTGCATTTTCCTGCTGAAATGTATGGTTTCGCAGGGATCGGATGAAGGGTATAGCCATGGGTCGTACCACATCTGAAATGTAACGTCCACTATTCAAAGTGCCGTCAGTGCGAACAAGAGGTGACCGAGACGTGTAACCAATGGCACATTATACCGTCACGCCGGGTGATACCCCGGTATGGCGATGACGAATACACACTTACAATGTGCATTCACCACGATGTCGCCAAACACGGATGCGACCTTCATGATTCCGTAAACAGAACCTGGATTCATCCGAAAAAAAGACGTTTTGCCATTCGTGTACCCAGGTTCGTCGTTGAGTACACCATCGCAGTTGCTCCTGATGTGTTGCAGCGTCAAGGGTAACCACAGCCATGGTCTCCAAGATGCTGCAAACGTTGTCGAACTGTTCGTTCAGATGGTTGTTGCCTTGCAAACGTCTCCATCTGTTGCCTCAGGGATTGAGACGTGGCTGCACGATCCGTTACTGCCATGCGGATATGATGCCTGTCATCTCGATTGCCAGCGATACGAGGCCGTTGTGATCCAGCACGGCGTTCCGTATTACCCTCCTGAACCCACCGATTCCATATTCTGCTAACAGTCAATGGAACTCGTCCAACGCAAGCAGCAATATCGCGATACGATAAACCGCAATCGCGATAAGCAACAATGCGACCTTTATCAAAGTCGGAAACGTGATGGTACGCATTCCTCCTCCTTACACGAGGCATCAAAACAACGTTTCACCAGGCAACGCCGGTCAGCTGCTGTTTGTGTATGAGAAATAGGTTGGAAACGTTCCTCATGTCACCACATTTTAGGTGTCACCACCGGCGCCAACCTTGTGTGAATGCTCTGAATAGCTAATCATTTGCATATCATAGCATCTTCTTCCTGTTGGTTAAATTTCACGTCTGTAGCACGTCACCTTCGTGGTCCAGCAAATTTAATGGCCAGTAGTGTAGTTGGTACCACATGACAGCCATCTTTCTTGCGTAAGTGTAGCGTTGAGCATTTCACAAATAGAGCAGTAAAGAAGTAATTTTGGGTGGTAAGGGGGGGCGGGGTGGAAGGAAAGGGGAGAAATTAAAAGTATTGATTCTGGTTTTACTCTATGAAATTTCCACAACAGATCATATGGTGACACACAAACTACAAATGTAGCTATTGTTGTGTTGCTGAATATATGGCATGTCAACCTGGATTCTCAATGGATGGTGTATTCGAGCGAATTTTTGATGTTGCTGATTGGTGCAGTGAACTTCTTGCACACAGGACGCTTTAGAGTTGGAAATGAGTAACGAGTTTCCTTGGAGCACCGAATGTCAGTGATAGTGTGGTGTAGGTGGTAACAATGGACACATATGCAGTTACGAGGCTCAGCCGCAGTGGCAGGATGTGCAGCAGGGTTGGTGCTGGTGTCGTGCAGCTCAGCTGCAGGCGCAGCAGCTGCAGCTCGTGGTGGGCGGTGCGGAGCCTGCTCTGTGACAGCAGCTGTGATGTCAGCCTAGTGGTCCTGTCTGCCTCGGTTGCCAGCGAGTGGGCAGGCATCAGAATGACAACCAGTAGCCAAATATTAAGCATCAGCGAAAACCATAGATACATCGTTCGATAAGCGACTGACTCATCAGAGGAATTTGTAGCCAGCAAATAGATGAGGTCAATAGCTTCTGTTGATGCTGCTATTAAATAAAGTACCACGGAAATTTCGTGAACAGCCGTGACTGCAGACGATAGTTCACAAAGGGTAATATATGCTTTCGTCAGATATCGTACAGATGGAGATCTCACACGTATCTCTGTATGTATATGATTTGTTATTCTTGATACAGTGGGATTTTCAATTGCTGTTGCAATTTTGTATCTCCCTGCTAGCATATATTCAAGGCATTCATTTACAGCCCTAACTTTCTGCACTGCAAGTAACTGCAAATCCACAAATTTCAGCAGTGACATTGTACTTGGTATACTACAATACATTACTAGTAAATAGAACACCATTAGGTGTACATCATCGAGAAGGCTACAGGTGTAGATTGCAAATGCTAAATAGGAGTGAAATGCCAAAAAGAGTTCAATCTTCACAAACTTGGCTGATGCTGTATTCGTAGGCACAAGACGACACATTAAAATCTTATCACATTTAGTTATCAACTGAATCATAAAGTTGTACTTTTTGGTGTTCCAAAAGAAATCAGCAGCTATGGCAAACATAGACAGAATTGTAAACTGCCCAGCGATTGTAGCTTCAAGAAATACGAACAATAACATTTTCAATGGAAAAGTTGCTAATAAATACAGAAGACCAAACGCAGAAGTCAGCTGGAGTGCACTGGCGAGGAGGAGGAGGCCGACGTCAGCTGCAGCCTGTTTCAGACAGGCGTTCTCCGCGTCCACTGTGAAAGGCGTCAGGCCGAACAGCTTACACGCCACGTGGAGGGGTCTGCCCGCCACCAGCAGCTGCACAGTGGAGTCTGGCACTGGACCCCCGTGACGACTCATCTGGAGACCTGGCACAAAACTCAGCCTCAACCAGAACTCGCTCAACAACTGACACAAAAGTTAAGAGAAAGGTGCAGTTACAATAATGTCTGTAGATACCAGTAAACTTACAAATACAATGCATGAGTGTACGTTTCATGTTGTCTAGTTATGTATATGATTTCTAACAATGTGATAAATCTGATTTTTTCAAGTTTGGTCGTTGATTGGCATTTGCTTTATGTGGTAATCTCACACCAATGATGTGTCCGCCCCAGGTAGCTGAGTGGTCAGCGTAGCGGAATGCCACGCCAAGGGGCCCAGTTCGATTCCTGGCTGATGAAGGAGATTTTCTACGCTCATGGCCTGGGTGTTGTGTTGTCCTCATCATCATTTCATCGCCATCTCCGATGCCCAAGTCACCCAATGTGGTGTCGAATGCAATAAGTACTTGCCCTCGGCGGCTGAACTTCCCCGAGTGGAGGCCTCCCAGCCCACAATGCCGTACGCTCATTTCCATTGTCAGAGATGTGTTGACGTGTTCGTCAGCCTATTTTGAGACAAATAAGGGAGTCTGACTCGTTTCTAATTGATGGAAGAGAATTAAGAATTTGGTGTAGTCGATGGTTTGAAGCCATTGTCAAAAATTGTAGTTTTATACAATGTGACGGTGGTTATTACTTCGACAGTGGAGAGTCAGGAATAGGAAAACTTGGTAGATGGATAAAGTTTAGCTTTTATGGTGGGAGAGGGAGAGGGAAATCATCAGTCTCCTTGCTGGTTTGTTGGCAGCGGCCACAAATTCCACTCGTGTGGCTGCAGAAAATCCGTTTTTATTAGTACTTTAAAATCAACATAAACAGTTTTGACTGCAAGACTCCTTTATTTTTATGATTACGGGTTCCGGTCGCTTACTGACCATCTTCAGACCTCATACCACGTCGCAAAGCCGTGGCGGTGAATGGTGCAGGCGTCACGAACTTCATAAAAGTCAACTACTGAGTTCGTAACTTCCTGCTCCTTTCACCGCCATCCCCTGCCATCGTGGTACGAGATCTGAAGATGGTCAGTTCAAATGGTTCAAATGGCTCTCAGCACTATGGGCTTAACATCTGTGGTCATCAGTCCCCTAGAACTTAGAACTACTTAAACCTAACTAACCTAAGGACATCACACACATCCATGCCGAAGGCATTAAATTTATTAGAAATATTGTGAGCTCTGGTTCCTCGACAGTTTTTATCCTCTACAGTTCCCTGAAGTATCATGGAAGTTTTTCTCGATGTCGTAACACAGGTCCTATCATCCTGCCCCTTCTTTTTGTCCCTCGCGTTATCGATTTTGCGGAGAACCTCCTCATTTCTTATTCTATCGGTTCGTCTTATTTTAAAGATACTTCTGTAGCACCATATCTTAAATGATTTTCTTCCCTAGTATCTCACAGACCATTATTCATTTTGTAGCAACTCTGGATACTGGAGACAACGCCTTACTGCTAAAGTTTACACCATAGTCGAGCGAAGCAAATGTAGCAGACGTCTGGCGTCATAAGTTGGTATGAGGCACCTACAACAGTTGCTGCTACCTCGCTGCAGCGCTGAAGGGAGATTGCACCAATACAGAAAATTTGTTTTCTTATTAGCAGCTGTTACCAAATTTTTGTAATTCAGAAGGGATGTTATCTACTACTTCCTCCTTACTTCATCGCAGGTCTTCTAAAGTTCTAATAAACTCTGTCTCTAATGCGTGGTACCCTATATCTTCTATGTAGACTCGCCATTCTTAATCTGTAACATAATCACAGAGTTTCTCCTTTTTGTTGATGCTATCAATGTACTTTTTACATCTATGTGCTCTGTCCTTTGCGTTCTAAAATGGAATTGTTCTCGCAGTCTTAAATTTTAATTTCTCTGAATGTTGTATTGACTTTTAGATATGCTGAATCAGTCATTCAACCACGACCAACTATTCTCCTTTCCACATTGATTCTTCTGGACGATTCATTAGAACTCTTACTCTTCATCATTACTAAATTGTAGTCTAAGTCTATATCTGCCCTTTTGCGCATTTTAAAATCCAGTATCTGATTGGCAAAGACGTAATCCATCCGAAATCTTCCAATTTCTAGAGGCCTTTTTCACGCATACCTCTTGCTATTGTGACATTTGTACAGTTCATTCACAGATTTTACCTGAAATTTATTGCACAATTCACTTAGTCTCTCTCGTTGCTCATTCGTGCTCCAATTTCTTTGTCTCCTATAGCTCCGTCTCTTGTCTCTTCCCCTACTATGGGGTCCCAGTAACAAATGAGTATAATATTTTCACCTCCCTTTAAATACTCAATTACACGTTCCTTATCCTCATATATTTACACTATCTTCAACTTCTTCAAGTGACATAGATGTGTTGTCGGCGTTGAGCTGCAGTCACATCTGATGAGAATAATCTAAACACTGAACTGTTCTCAGCAACTCACTCTTTGGCCCAACTTCCTGTTCATGAGGAACCCTACTCCCACTACACAATTTTCTGTTGATATTACTTATTCGACTGGACGTAAATATTTCTCTTCTTTTCATTTCACTTTGCTGACCCCAATACATATAGACTGGACGTTTGTACTTCCTTTTCCGTTCTTTTATCTCCTCTAGCACATTCAGGCTTCTGACACTCCGATTGGCTGAAAGTCGCGTTTTCGTTCGTTATTCATATTTTTTTCTAATGCTCACCTTGAAAGTTACGTGCTAAACAACACTTTAAGTCTTTCGAGAGCTTTTCGTTTGATATCACGCGAATTGGTCATCCCTAACATATCTCACAGACACTCTGTAACAGTGTGCACTGTAGGTTCTTCCAGTCCTCTCTCTCTTACAAGTTATGGCGGAAACGTGGTTACCTCTGGTAGTTTTTGCGGGTTCGCAACCAGTCAGACCATTCTTCGTTGATCCATTATGGACCATGGGACAACTTCTGGCGTGTATTTCTTGATGCAATAATTAACCAACAGCCGTATGTATTGTAGAAATTTATTTTAGCAACTTCCTATGTGCTACCAGTTTCGGCATTATATTGATGCCATCTTCAGGCCCCAGACGTCATAGTCGTAAAATCGCTATACACGAAAGAAGCCATATAACTGGATCCGTTGATCAAATCGTTATGCAACAGCTCTTGGTGGCCAGGAGACACTCCTTTCGCGATTAGTTAGGGCATACTCGCGAATAAGTATGAAAGACACTTCTTCCAGAAGGTGTGGTATGAGTGGACGCAGGAAGTAGGGGGCGGCATCAACTCCTCAGATCTGGTGAGAACGTCGTTATTAGTAGTGGTTCGTAATGGGGAAGTTTCTTCAGTCAGTTCATTCGCGCCGTAGTCGTATCGCACAGTTTATTTTTCACAAATTTTTTGCCGAAACTATGACGAATTGCGAAGGCGAGATTATATACTGCCGGAGAAAAATTAGTACACTATTTTAGAAGTTTCCACTTCGTTCAAGATTTATTGTTACAGCAGTGCATATGGAGCTCATGAAATGATTAAATAGATAGCATAAGCGCTTCTGATGCAGCAAGTATCGACCCATGCTGAAACACCGATATTAGTATGTGATGTAGCCTCCATGGGTAGCAATGCGTGCGCTGACTCCCGTATCCAGCCGTTCATATAGAAGGTGAACACTGTTCTGGGATACATTATGCCACGCCTGCTCGGCCATAAACCAATACGTATTCGACTGTAGACAAGCCTGGAGATTGTGCAGGACAGGAAACTTGTTGCACCTTTTGCAGAGAAAATTGAATTTAACGGGCAATGGGTGGGCTAGCATTATCCTGTTGGAACAAGGCATCACTTTCCTCTTGATAGAATGGGTCTATCAACGTTCTGCACATATCAGGCGTTGGTTGATTTGTAGCTTATTGCGCCCTAGACCATAAGGCCGTAGGTGGAACCTGGTCGTATGCACTCCACGAGACAGTGCTCACCAGGACTATGGTGTGCTCTCAAACGCCCATCACTTGTGAGCAAGCAGAATCTTCTTTCATCACTGAGAACTGTGCGGCAATTCCATCCTCTAAGCGATGAGCTGACGACGCCACTCTAGCCATGCACGTCGATGCGTGGCGTAAGCTGAAGAGGAGCTGGAGTTGTTTGTACCTGTAGTGCCACTGCTAATAACCAGTTCCTGTTGACAGATCTGGGCTCAGAAGCCCTCTGTGATGTGGTAGCTATTCGGAATGACTCTGTTGCTTTTACAATATGATGATTCTGGTGGGCGTCCGTGCTGCGTGCACGTGCAGAACCTCATCTGCGGGTGTGAGAATGTTCACGTAATAATTGATATCAGCATTGTTCCACAGCTAATGCAGGACGTGCAACAAGTGTGCCAATTCTCTTAAAGGGCCATCTCGCCACTCGAAACGCGACAGTTTGATCCCTTTCTAACCCCTCAAGTGGCTGAAAGAACCAGGATCGTGTCTCTGTGGCATAATTGCCCACTCTTCTGCACCACACAGCCTTCTGGCTGTGACCATTCCTATTAAAGGCTAGACACAGAAGGCACTGCAGTCACTAGGCTATCCATTGGCGGACGACGTTGCAACCATTATCAGAACATCTAATATCCCATGGGTTCCATATGCTGTTATTGGATCAAAACCTATGTCGTCTTTCCTGTGTACTGACGTTTTTCCTCTGGCTGTGTATTTAGCCACGAGACGTTACAAAAGTTCAGTCTTTGCGTTTTACGTGAAGTGGAAACTTGTTAAGAGATCGAGTTTTGGTCACTCAGTTCGAGGTATTATGCATTAAAATTCGTCACACTCTGCTACAATTTAAGCTACTCTATATTTTTCTATAAGCCTCTGCTAGAAATTAAGCTATTCTAGATTTCTCTGTAAGTCGTACGTATAAATAAATCTGTATCTGTGTGACTACTGAAATTCTAGAATTATGTTCCACGTGTATCTTGGAATCCACGTGGCTTGTGTTCTTCATTTGCTTGATTTGAACTCATTGAATCATTTATGTGCAGTTCGTGTCACTAATTTCTACTTTCCTAAGTCTTTATTGAATGTTTTGTGGAGTACCCCATTCTGCTCTCTAACGATATCTAACGACTATTGAGGTCGCTACCTGGCAGTAGGTGGCAGAGGTGTCCAGATACTTTTGGTCACATAGTGTATGTGATCTTCTGTTAATGTCTCATGCATTATCTAAGGCAAATAGAATTACAAAATTCCTTATTGGATCATTATTTTCTTTATAATGTGGCATAATTTCAATAAAACTAGGCTTCATTGTACTATTGACATTGGTAGTCATCTTTCTAATGCAGTAGCAGCCTTACAGCCTTCGTCTGTAGATCCATATGGATTAAATTATATTTTCTTATATTTATAAATATATTTTTGTAACAACAATCTTTATACATACTACACATTATGATGTAATATAATTAATTTCATAAATTAATATAATATAATAATCTGTAAGATAATGAGCTATGGTGTATAATCATTATGTTTATTATATATCATTCCCCTAAAGAATTTATCATTCGTTTTAAATTTATGAACAATTTCACCATTAAAATTGTGCATGTGTATTCCTGTTTCTTGTTGAGCTGCATGATCAAATCACTTGTATGTTTCAGTAGAGGCGCAAGAAGTTCTCTTTGGGATATAATCTCTACAGTACATAAAGTGTTATGCTATAAATATGTTATTGCACATCCAACATTAAAAAATATAATATTTTTTAATTCTCCATTAACAACCACTTTTATTACATTTTTGATAACCTTTGACTATATATTCTCCACAAAATTTTATTTCACATGCATCACCTTTTTGTATTTAGCATTACATGTAACACTTATGATTTTTAATTTCTATTTTTTGATTACAATTCCAACATTTTAAAAAAGCCACACATGTGTCTGTTCGTTCTCCAACCAATCCTTTTACTCACTCAACATTTACAACTCAACATCTTAGTGATTGTTTATATAATCTTCATTATATCAGTATTTCTAACATTCCTCACAATGTAACTTACTTCCCACACAATTGTCTTCTGTACCGTTGCATAACATAGCTATTTCTCTCTTTAACTTATATTTATGTTCGTTCTTTACATATGTGTTTTGTTACCCATATCATAGAAATATGGTGATATTAAGAATACTGATGTACTCTTCATTACTTCAAAATGGTTGAGATTTTTATACAGATTCATTTTTATTGCTCTCTCAGGACCATGATAGATATCAGAATTTTCAGTGCATGCAACATTTATTTGAATATCCTATAGCTATTCATCGATTTGTCATGTAATTATGGAACATATTTTGTGTTCAGACATAATGATCTTTCTAGACTCGGAGAAGCTCATCTGCAGAAGCCAGCACGGTTTTAAGAAAAAGCGGTCATGTGAGAAACAGCTCTAGATACCTGCTCCCAGGTTGATGTCATATTTGTCTACTTTCGAAAGGCGTTTGACTCAGTTCCGCACTGTCACTTGCTACAAAAAGTGCACGCTTATCTATCTGATGACATATGCGGTTGGATAGAAAGTTTTCTAACACACAGGAAGCAGTGTGTCGTCCTGGACGCGGTGACTTCAACAGAAACAAGCGTAACTTCAGGTGTGCCCCAGGACAGCGTAATAGGTTCAAAAATGGCTCTGAGCACTATCGGACTTAACTTCTGAGGTCATCAGCCCCCTAGAACTTAGAACTACTTAAGCCTAACTAACCTAAGGACATCACACACATCCATGCCTGAGGCAGGTTTCGAACCTGTGACCGTAGCGGCCACGCGGTTCCAGAATGTAGCGCCTAGAACCGCTCGGCCACCTCAGGTGGCAGCGTAATAGGTCCTCTGCTTTTTATGATTGACATAAACGATCTGGTTGATGGTTCGGACAGCGCCCTTAGACTATTTGCCTATGATGCTGTAGTCTACAGGAAAGTAGTATCACACGAAAGTTGTGAACAAATCAATGATGATTTGCAGAAAGTAAATGCGTGGTGAATTGACTGGAAGTTATCTTTCAGTATTAGTAAGTGTAACCTACTGCGTATAACCAGGCGAAAATCACCATTAATGTACTAGTACAAAATAAATGCCCAGTCTTAGGAAGCGGTAACGTCCATCAAGTATCTGGGTGTGACTATTCGAAATGATCTCAAATGGAATGATCAGATTACACAAGTAACAGGTAAGGCGAACTCTAGATTGTGGTTTGTTGGTAGAATCCTGCAGCGATGCAGTCCTTCAATAAAGGAAATAGCTTACAATACGTTAGTTCGTCCAGTCTTGGAGTATTGCTCGTCTGTGTGGAACCCTTACCAGTTGGGTCTGATTCAAGAGATTGAAAAGGTTCAAAGAAGAGCAGCAAGATTCGTCATTGGTACATTTAGCCATCGCGAGAGTGTTACAAATATCATACAAAGTTTGAAGCAGAACACTCTAGCAGGTACATGGCGCGCTAAACAAAATGGGCTGCTCACTAAATTTCGAAATCTGATCTTCACCGAGGATGTAGAGCATATATTATTACCACCAACTTTCAAATCGCGCAATAGTCACCATTCAAAGATAAGGGAAAAAAAGCTTGTACTGAGGGGGGAGGGGGGGGGGGATTTACTTGGGCGCGAATTGTGCACTTCGCCACACACCGCTACGTGGCTAGTCGTGGCTAGCGGAGTATATAAGTAGATGTATATGTAGAACGTTTTAAATATGGTCTGCAGTAAATCCTTCTGCGATATATTCGCCTAATTGGTTACATAACATCCTGGATAACTCCTTTTGTAATTTGAATTTATCCCTATCACTAATTTTCTTAATTTCACCAGTAGTTAGTTTTCAGCTTGTGTGGTACTGCAACTATTATTGCTCTAGGACAACTCAGATTATCACAATTATTAATTCCACTAATGCATCGCTTATTCTTTTTTTAAAGCTTAATTTATTATTTTATTACATTTTCTACATCTTGGATTTTTCGAGCATTTGAAAATTAAATGTGGTGGTTGCTATATCAATAGACCCATCAGATGTTAATACACATTTTATTGTGTAAAGTTTGAACAGTTTGTTTAGTATTATATGATGCTTGTATCTTGTAGAAACTGGATAATACCTTTTTGGATTTGCTGTTGTTATATTCAGCTTATGTGCTACTCTAAACATAGTTCTTTCCTTAGCTACTTCTACCATAGAATTAAGTGTTTTCGTAATATAACTTGTTTTCTTATGGGTGGTATCGAGTTTACTAATATTAGCATCGTTAAAGACAATTTTATAGTCAACAGACCAAGCTTTAAGGTTTCATTAAATTTAGATTTTATTTCTTTAATCTCAAATAAATCGTTTTTTGACAGTATGTATTTATTGCACAAATAGTTTACTATTGAGTGGATAAATTTGTGATGTCACCGCCAGACAACACACTTGCTAGGTGGTAGCCTTTAAATCGGCCGCGGTCCGGTAGTATACGTCGGACCCGCTTGTCGCCACTATCAGTGATTGCAGACAAAGCGCCGCCACACGGCAGGTCTAGAGAGACTTCCTACCACTCGCCCCAGTTGTACAGCCGACTTTGCTAGCGATGGTTCACTGCATACTTACGTTCTCATGTGCCGAGAAGATAGTTTAGCATAGCCTTTAGCTACCTCATTTGCTACGACCTAGCAAGGCGCCATTATTAGTTACTATTGGTTTGTGAAATATGGACCATCAAGAGCGACGTTCGTTATTAATGGATTAAAGTTAAGTATTCCACCAGCAAGTCCGTTATTCTGAATTCTATATTCCTTGTCCTGTTCCAGACGTCACGCCAGCCTGCGTGAGCTAAATCGCATGCCTTTCGGCCTCATCTAGTAACACGGTGTTGGCTCTCCTGCCAACAGCAACAAAATTAATATAATTCCATTAATTCTTCTTGTCTTGTGTGTTCAAGGTGTTTTGAAGATATGTTAATCAAATCTGTAAAAATAATTTGTATTATGTAGACAAGTCGGTCTTGATTTAGTCTTTTGGAATAATTCTTGATGAAATGAAAACCCCTGTAAAATAATTAAACTGAGTAATTCTAATTTGTGTAATTTACTGTAGCCACTAAAACTAATATTTTTATCCCTAGTTTTGATTTCAGTTTCTCTCTTATTACTGACAGCCCTTATAGGAATATGTAAATTACATGATATAATTAAATTAATTAATTCATCTTTACTTCATATGCTGTAATTAGTTGTATTATTTCTTTTACAACAAAAATGAAGTTAGGCAATTGTGAAATGCACCATTTTAGGGTTATATTTCATATGACAATAGTTATTAAGGTATTTGGAAGAAACTGAGCCAGATTTCTTATTTTTGATATAGTCCCAAGTAAATTTCTTATATATACCTCTACATGATGGATTTTAGTCCAAGTTATTGTTCATCACTATTCATCAACAACAATATCTTTGACTGTCCTCCTCTGAGAGTTCGTTGTAAGTGTTTTTATAACAATACATAGAAACATTCTACCATACACACAAGGAATTCTTTACGTTGTGTACTTGTATATGATATTCATTTATACATTATTTTCATTGTCCTATAACCATATTATGTAACATGTTATATATATTTCTGTGTAGTAAAATTATCAATTGAATTCTCAGTTTTGCGATATTTACACAGTATAAATTGGGTGGCTTCCTTTTACACAAAAAATTGCTTTTAGGAAAAATTAAAATTTTCGATATATATTTATTGCAATCAATACCAAAAAAGATAAATCAGCTGTACCAGCTCTAACTATATTTTTCATGGAAATTCATTATTTTCATAAGAAGTATCGTCAATTAAAAACTACATCAATCCATTAATCAACCTAAATGCAGCATTTATTCTAGTAGGTACTCCTGCAAATTCTCTAGTTGTAACACCTCATATTTTATATTTAAAATCGCATTCATCCATTGGCACATAGAATATTCCGTTAAAGAATAAAAATGGTTTTCCTGCTTGTACGTTTACTACACCTTTTAACTTAGAATCTTGATGTAACCCCATACTAGATATTTGATTAGGATGTCCTGGTATTCATTTAATGAATACAGATTTATTATATATATATCATATTGTCAATAAATAAAACAGTTTCACTAATGTGTCTTTGATACATACCATCCATTAATTGTAAATCTTATGGTACAAACGTTAGCCAGGTAGCTATTAGTTGTAATTTCATATCACTACCTATCTACACCCACTTCTGATGAAAACTAAAAAAAATTCTATTCATTAATATTACATGATCGAACTTTACCATAAAGAATCAGTAGGTTCAAATGAACAATCTGGTTCCTTTTCTGTATAAATGGCTGTATTGTGCTGGTATTTTTTACCATACAAGCTTCTAGTAGCATCGATATTATTATTTTGAGATAATTAGAAACATGAGTTATTATACTATGGATACACTATTGCTGCATAACTTACATGTCACTAGCTTTTCTACTGTTGTTTAGGTATTTTGACAGGGAGAAAAGCATTTGGGGTAACAAGGCAAATCAATTATAATTACATTACATCTCTGTAATAAGTCACTGGGCATTATAGGTATCATATAGTAAAATGCTCGCCAAATATCTAAACTTAATGCCTGACTAATTTCATGAACCAAAACGATGAAGAAATTTGTTTTATCTTTTTCTGTATTACCATCAAAAACCTAGTATCACAACTCTTCGTCACCCATTTGTATTTCCAATGGATCTTTATTCATAGCTGGAAAAATTGATGATCTAGCACATTAGAATTTCTATCCAGATCCTTTGAATAATGGTGAGCATGTATTCAGAAATATATATTCAAATTTTATCTATGATTAAAGTGTCAGAATGATTGATGATATCGAATGTCAATATACTTTTACCATAAATGAAATCCAGCCTTTGTTACTTGTAATAACTTTCTCTTTTTCCATTTATAAATAGTACTTCTACAATCAGTATTTACATCTTTTAAACTACATCTAAGTTTATTCATAAAATTTGAAGTTTCTTCCCTTGACTCACCATTTTATCGACATCTCTTTGTGTCCTGAATTATCATTAATGCTTCTTTAAGTAATATTTACATAACCATAATCATTCTAATAGTTCATTAGTTAACGATTTTCATATGCAACTACTATTTTCACTAACAACAATAATGGAAGTACTTTCTTTTATACAGACACAAAATAATGCAAAATTTAAAAAAAAGTCTGACAAAAATTATTTTTATTAAATGGAGTCAACCACAGACTTCATCAACAACAAGGTAACATTTAATAATAAGCAAGTGTTCATCATTATCGCTGAAAAGAATAATGCAAATCAAGTTGCTGATCTTTTAGGATATGAGCTTCCTAGGAACACAAATAAAAATGTTGAAGATAAATATTGTAAAATGTATGAAACTTTTGGTAGCACTGGAATGGTGCTACCTAAATATACGCAAAAATCAGCAAAACTTTATCAGTGTTCCTGGTCTACATTGTTTTATTATGAGCACCCAAATGACTTTTGCAGAAAATTTCCAATACTGAATAAACAAAGACGTTTTATCACTTCTTAAACATGAGGGTATAAAAAATGAAGTGAAAGAGATGTACTGAGGTTAGGTAACTAACTCGGAAAATATAAACTTAATTAACGATGAACATATAAAAAATTTAAATTTAATAGTTGATTATCCCATAGAAATAATTACAAGAAAGAAACAGAGAAATAGGTGGTATATTACATAATGTTGTCCTGCAAACATTCGATCAGAATGTAAAAATAACTTCTGTTCTTTTAAAACTATTTGATGTGAAATTTGTGTATAATTGTTATGTCATTAGAGCACAATTTTAACCTCTCAAATTTTATTACATTTGTCACTGCTATTGTTAGCCAATTTCTCAAATATCACTCGTTTTGTGACCACCATTGGAGCATACTCGGCTTAGATACCACTCTTCGAAATGAGACTTTACATGGCTGAAATGTAGGACTACTGTCAACTGTTATACTGATGGACGATCACGTACACTACCGTCTGTATAATTATTTTACTGTAGGATTATACTGACCAAGCAAACCGCTCCGATTTCGTCGCGTCGGACGGTATCGATAGGAAAACTTTTGAATCCATCCCAGCTTCAAGCTTTTGTTAGAACAGCCAAATAACCATCCATTAAATGAAAGAACTCTATAGGAGACATGGAGAGGTCGCCGATATTTTCCGAGCAATATGAAAGTTTAGTGGGTAGCCATATTTCTTTGGCCTCTGTTAATGAGTATTTCGTCCTTCAGAGCTATCTCTGAGATTACCCTAGGAGGCATTTGTCCTCTACTTAAACCTTGTTGGCTATTTTCCACTTTGTGTCTTTCTCATTATTTATGTTTGTGTTCCTGTTACAGTGTTTTGCTCGTTGCAATAATTATGTTTTCTACTTTCTTTGATTAAAATCAGTATATTGTGAGCTATACATTGATTTATAATTATCTTCGTTAATTTGGTTATATGATCCTCTGCTGCCCTCACTGTTTCATCTATCAAGCTACTCATTCATCTTTTATGGTATTTTATTCCCCTATTTCAGTTAATCGAACCCTGGTACTCGCTTTGAAACTCTGAACAGGCTGTGGTTCTTTCAAATTATCCACCTACCATCTCAGATATTTCCTCCCTTTTTGCCATTATACCAGCTTTAATCTTGTGTTTATAACCACTAAAATTTGGTCAAGATACAAATATTCCTCTGGAAATGTTCTGCTGTTTCAGATTTGATTTCAGTACCTCCACCTTACCATAATGCAAATTATCTGGAACTGGTAGGTATCTTCACAACTGTACTACATGTACAATTTTACATCAAGTCTTAGCAATGGTAAAATTATGCTCTGTACAAAATTCTACCTGGCGGTTTCCCTCCTAAATTGCTTCTCCCAGGCAATGTTCTCCTACTTTTCTTTCTTTATCTTCTTTTTCCTGCCAAACAATTCCAGACTTCCTCCTCAATATCTTCATGAACTACCCGATTAATTTCTTTTATCTCACCATACATCCTCTAAGAAAAGTCGGTCACCACGAAGGAATTATCCTATTGGAACAGAAATCAGTAGATACCACGTACATGTACAGACAAAGGATTACAACTTCAGAAAATTGGATGATTTATTCAAGAGAGAAGCTTCATAAATAGGGCAAGACATTAAGGCGTTCGTCCACATCTTTCCCTTATCCAAGCAGCTATTATGCCTGGCACTGACTAACAGAGTTTTTGATCGTCCTCCTGAAAAACATCGTGCCAAATTATGTCCAGTGGGAACGTTAGATCTTCAAAATACCGAGTTGGTTGGGAGCCCCAGCCAATAATGTTCCTAACGTTCCAACTGGCGAGAGGTCCAGCGACCTTGGTGGTAAAGTTAGAGTTTGTCAGCAACAGAAGTTCCCTCTGTGAACCGGCGGGCATTATCTTGCTGAAATGGAAGCCAGAGTGGCATGCCATGGAGGGTAAAAAACGGGGCATAGAATATCGTCGACGTACGACTGTGGTGAAAAGGTGCCGCGGATAAGAAACAGACTGTTCCCGCTATGAAATGAAGTGTCACCACAGACTTCTGTTTGTTAGGACGTAAGCCGAGTGAAAGTCAGGTTGGTATCCCAGTACTGCCTAGGGCCTTTCCAGACACGTCTTCGCGGATCATCGTGGCTTAGTTCGTAGCGGGACTCATTACTGAAGTCAGTTCTATTCCAGTCAATGAGATTCCAGGCCGAATGTGCTTTACACCACTGCAAATGGGCTTGTTGGTGTACAGAGGTCAATGGTAGTTGGCGCAAGGTGCGCTATGAGCTGGGCTCCCTTTCTCTGAGCCGCACGTTAGGTCTAATGGTTCTTGTGGACACTGAAGCCCAGTTAAGTGTCGGATCGATGGTAATGATGAATCCGGGCCTTTGAGTTCCTGTTTTACTATAGCTTGGTCCTCACGTTCTGTCCTCGCTCTAGGTCCACCACTTCCTTGTGGACACTGTGTTCGGCCATGGTTCACCACTTTGTGCCAACGTCATCACTCCTATTCAGATGTCATGCTGACTAATTTGCATACCTCCTTCATGGTGCGCTTTTTTGTCTTACAGTATTTTTTTCCGTCTTTACATCTAGGTGTTGGCTTTGTGTCTGTGTTGACTACGAGAAATGGTTCGCTATGCTGTTGTCTGAAGTTTTCTTGCATTACTAATTTTCTTTTTCATTATTAAAACTATTCCTGCATTAGCACTATTTGATTTTGAATTTATAACGATACACCACTGTGACCAGAAGTTCTGTTCTTCCTGCCACCACTCTTTATTTGCACTATACCTTACTTGAACCTATCAATTTCTCTGTTTAAATTCAGTCACCAAAATACTGCATTAAGTTATCTAATACTGCAGTCTCTGACCCACAGAAAACCAGTTTTCAGTTTACTGATCCGAACATCCTCTTGAGCAGTCCCAGTGCTGAGATCTTACCTCCGAAACATTGTACCCGAGATGATTCCACTATTATTATGTCATACAGTTAAGGGCTGCATGCCTTGAGGAAAAGTTTCCCCTTGTGCGAATCCCTTTCCCGTTATAACACAGCAAAGCCATGTTTGGTCGATAGGAGGACAGCTGAATGAGTCGTCAAGACTATTGCGTCTGCAACTACTCAAAACGCAGTTTGTCTACTTCCAGTGATTATTTAATAGAAACTAGACGAATAGAGCTGACAAACTGTAGATGGCAGCGGATGATGGAGAATGCTGTTACTCGAAAATTGAAAATTACTTAGAGGACAAGGTAAAGATTTTCAGATGGGGGACTTTCTTGGTGAATGGGTGTCGTTTATCAAGGGAAGAGGGGATATTATGTAACAACATAAAAGTTCTTGCAAAATAATTCGTTTGGCGAGTAAATTAACCAAACCTGGCCAGTCTGAAGAAAAGTTATCACAATCGAAAACTTCACAAATCTCTCCACTTGCAACTCCATGTGTACTCCGGAAGCCAGTGTCCAGTGAGTGGATGAGGGTACTTCATACGAAAGCTTTCAAAGCTGGTGTTAATTGTTTTTAAGACTCCGGGGCTGAGAAGGTGTGGCAGATATTGAATTACCCACTGGCGTTTTGTTCCATTTCCAGAAACATGTTCAGAGTTGCCACGTTATCTCTGAAGGTGTCTTCCATAGTTTTCTACATCGTCCACTATCTCACAGACTGTTTTTTTTAACTAAACGAAGTTTCTACCAGCACTACTTATATTGGGGTCTCAGTTCGTGAATCAAGGTGTGCCTAAGAGTACATTCCTCTGTATGTGTCCAAATCTCTGTTATGTTATTCTCAGATCAGTACGTAAGTGGTGCTCTCAGCAGAGTTGTTTCTAAGTCTTCAAATACCGGTTCTTTAAATTTACCCAGTAGGTTTGTGTGAGAGTCTTTCATTCAGAGAATTGCATTTATGTTCGCCGATCATTACTGTTGCACTTTCACATGTGCTGTTCGGTCCTGTTACGAAACGAGCAGCATTTTCTGACTTAGTTCGATGTCTCTTGTTGTGAATATTTGGTATGTACTTGAGACACAGGAACATCGCACCACAGCCCCCTAGGTGATTTGTTTTTAGAACTTTCTCCGAATTATTGCAAACCTACAAAACGCCATCCGTTTTATTGATTTTACACGATAATTTGATTCATATCGCTTCTTCGTATTATTGTTATATATTACACGACGCCACATGATGGATATGTTCACCATTACTCTTGTAACCGGCTACTACCAGGTCCTTTCCTTATGTTATATGTATCATTTTATATTTATCCACAATTCACGTCAATAACCGGAAATAATTTCTTAGTGTGAGGCACAGCGATGAGAGACTTCGATGCAAGGCTCCAAGAGGAACACTTTGCGTCTGTTTCTAGTGTGAGGCTCTTCATCATCAGCTGAGAATTCACTCTAGACTTGAGCTCGTAGACATAAGATACAATGAAGGGTCACAGTGAGGAACACATCCCACATCCTCTAACAGATGTCTGAATATTTGTAATCAGATAATGTATTTGTGATTTTATTGGCAATCTATTCAAATACTGCGCTACCTGATAGCTACATGACACGTAAGTTTTCGCAAACAGTATTTTTCTGTGTAAGTTTTTATCAGCTTATCTAAAGTGCCTCTAGCTGTTCTATGAAACCAAAGATATTTTCTGCTGGTGGGTTGTAAACTATACATTCTGTGTCGAGGCCTTGTGACTACTCAGGCAGAAACCATCAGCACAGGCTGGTTAGGTGGACATGGACCTCACAGGGGCAGCACTTCGGACAACAGGCAAGGGATGGCCACACTCTGCCTGGCCACCAAGTAGCAATCCGAATGCCACTGGTCACTGCTCCCACGCACTTTTCCTCCTCCATAGGCCGTAAGACCAAAGGTAGTACCTGCAGTACCCTGGTGCACAGGCAGTATTTAGGCTGACGCTTGCACAACACTCCAGCGGAGTTTTTTGGGCCAGACCCCAGTTACAATAGCATTCGCGCAATCAGAATCTCACTAAGGAGTCATCACTACTAAGCTACCTCCGTTCACCTCGACCTTCGCCTCCAGAAGCCGCCAACTACGTACCTACATAGTTTGTGGCCTCTGACACCAAGATCTACATCTATATCTACATGATTACTCTGCACTTCACATTTAAGTGCTTGGCAGAGGGTTCATCGAACCACAATCATACTATCTCTCTACCATTTCACTCCAGAACAGCGCGTGGGAAAAACGAACACCTAAACCTTTCTGTTCGAGCTCTGATTTCTCTTATTTTATTTTGATGATCATTCCTACCTATGTAGGTTGCGCTCAACAAAATATTTTCGCATTCGGAGGAGAAAGTTGGCGACTGAAATTTAGTAAATAGATCTCGCCGCAACGAAAAAGTCTTTGCTTTAATGATTTCCATCCCAACTCGCGTATCATATCTTCCACACTCTCTCCCCTATTACGTGATAATACAAAACAAGCTGCCCTTTTTTACACCCTTCCATGTCCTCCGTCAATGCCAGCTGGTAAGGATCCCATTACGCGCAGCAATATTCTAACAGAGGACGAACGAGTGTAGTGTAAGCAGTCTCTTTAGTGGACTTGTTTTATCTTCTAAGTGTCCTGCCAATGAAACGTAACCTTTGCCTCGCCTTCCCCACAATATTATCTATGTGGTCTTTCCTACTGAAGCTGTTCGTAATTTTAACACCCAGGTACTTAGTTGAATTGACATCCTTGAGAATTGTACTATTTATCGAGTAATCAAATTCTAATGGATTTCTTTTAGAAGTCATGTGGTTCACTTCACACTTTTCGTTATTTATCATCAACTGACACCTGCCACGTCATACAGCAATCTTTTCTAGATCGCTTTGCAACTGATACTGGTCTTCGGATGACCTTACTAGACGGTAAATTACAGCATCATCTGCGAACAAGTTAAGAGAAGATGACAAATTGGACTTTGTAATAATCGTCAGGCTTAAAATTGGTGCATTCCATTAGGACTTTAACTTTCTCTTGTCTACTCAACTTTTGCACGTTCCTTCTGGACTTTGTGGCATCTTTAGTTTGTGCACATTCGGTGATGGGAATTAAAATTTATTGTAATATTTTCAGACTTTCATCCTACTTATGTTAGTATTTTTGTTTCAACATTCTTACTAATTATACACTTTTTGTAAAATAATTACACGGTGGAGGTGCTGCTTCTATTATTTTAAATAATTGCACTAGGACAACAATACACAATTATAGTTCTCAGAATAATGGCTTACCATGTTTACTTATTTTACACAATGGCTGCCATCCCCAAGTGTGCGTCTAGTGTTTCAAATATTATGTCTCTGTCACATTTATTTGCGGCTGTAGCATTAACGTTTTGACGTTGGTGAATGTCCCTTTAAGAAGAACATATGGCAGTTCCGTCTGTTAGGAATTTCTGAATCCAGTCACAAATCTGACCTGAAGATATAATTTTTTGTTCATGAACGACCTAGTGTGAATGAACAAAATTGTCCACTGAACATGCAACTCATAAAAGTGCTCTCACTGTGCATTATAGTTATCTCGAAGACTGTATAATACAATTTTTATGATGACAATGGCAATATTAGCAAATAACTTGACTCAACAATTTTGAAATAATAGTCACACTCTATGCTCGAGAATGGTAACCATTTTCGACGCCAGACATTTCCTTTATAAGAACGAACTTTGAAGAACTGCTGATAAGTGGAACTTCACTCGTCTTTTTTTGCTTCCAAGAAAAAAAGCATGTAAGCTCAGGTAATTATCAGGTTTTTAGACTTTTTGAATGCCTTTGACACAGTTCTTCTGCCTAGTAAACGAAATATGGCGGTAAATGTTGGTTAGGTAAATACAGGAAAATATGATTTCTTTGGTAAAAGAAAAGAACTTCTCAATGGAAAGTCAGTGTAAATAGTGAAAACGGCACCAGACATACACCAAGAATTTTCACTACAGTCGATATAATAGTCTTGAGAGACTCAGTATCTACGTAGTTATTTAAGATCATTCTGATTTATTGTTCCATCTCAGTCGCACATTTTTAACTGGATTACATGTTTCGATCACTATGGATCTTCTTCGGATCTAAGTAGTTGCGTCAGCAACCGTCTTTCCCTCAGACCCATATATAGAAATAGACAATTTTTGTCACTTTTTGCACATATATTACACACTGATAACAACCCTTTTTCTATTTGTTTTATGTAGTTTTAATTGTCTCCATCCTACTTTTAACGTATTGTTTCAATCTACATCTGGGTCATCTAATTTTTACCCTAATCATTAATTCAATAGACAGTACAAATGTACCTTTTGGAATTGTAATATGTATCTCATTGTTTCCTGTAAGATATTTCTTTTATGGTCTTAATAATTAGGTCTGCACTTCCTTGCATTTCGTCTAACTTGGAGCATTCGAAAATTTAAATTTAGTCTTTAAGTTTCTTTATTACATGCTTCTTAAAACATTCCACATCTTTTAGGATGTACATTACCAACTCACCTACTCCACATTATCTTGGTCTTTCCACATAGAACTTTAAGTTTACAACTCTTATAAATGACTGTCCATTAAGTGTATCTATCCTCACATCTTTACATTACGAAAATGGCTTCTTAGATATTAGATTGTCTACGACATTTAAATACAATGTAAGCACCCTTTTTAAACGGATACAGTTGGGACTGGAGCTATATGAACATATCATTCATATACATTTTACTACAGAAAATACTCCTGAATCCATGACTTTCTGGAAGTCCACCAACGTATAATCACTTTCCATTGCAGATTACAGTAAAATCTGATATCTTGTCGTTTTCAGTTGTACCGAGATGTTTTCATCCACCATAAGTGAAATAATTTGTAAGTCTCGTTTTTATGTCTGGAAAAGCGTATCCTTTTTCCAGGAATATATACATTCTACCTTTGTATGTATAGTTTTCGTCAGATGCTCCACATTTCGTTTTTTGACTCCAATATCTTTTCCATCCACTTAACAGATTTACTGTAGTTAAAGAACTAATTTCTTTAATGGGGACTGGTCGGAGTCTGTGTGATATATTTATTCTAGATTTATCCTAATTTTTCGATATTAATGTTTTGTAATTTTGTGAATAACAATGACCCAGACTTAGAAAAGAATGTTTTTCCTGCTGTAATGTAACACCTGCGTATAATATATGCAATGTCTTTGGTATAGTCTGTGTTAACAATTTCCACTTAGTTTGCAGGTAAATAATTAAAACTATAGGTTTCAGCACATACATTATAATCTTTCTTGGTCTTGATTATCTTGAAGCTTTACTCTTATACCAGTCAACTTTCAGGTATTTTTATTGTCACAGCTGGCAAATTGCAGAACACTGTAAACAATCCTTATTAGCATTTAACACTGTTAAATATCGTCCACTGAGTCCAACTTATAATCGACTCTTCTTTATAACTCATAGCTTCCAGATTGGTAATACCACATTCATTAACCAATGAAGAAATAAACGTTTCCTGTAGACATGCCAGTCTCGGCTTGGACACTGACAACTTTATTCACTACATTGCTCGTGATTTGACACATAAGTTTGTTATACTGTGTATTTTTATTCTACAGTTGGAGCTTGTCAACATTAAACAGACTATTGCAGCTGTCTGAACTTTGTTGACAATCGTATTGCGCAAATTTCTTAACACGTCATGATTTGATACTTGGTAATCACGCATCTCCATTTTGTTAAAAATCCCAGCAATATCTTTTCTGCATTCAGATGCAGAACAACCTTGCACGAATATTATGTTGGTATTCGTCGGTGCATGTCAGTATCTAGCTTTCTCATTGTCTGCTAGAAGAATTAAACATTTCACTACTTCCGAAAACGAATATGAGTGCGTCGGGTTGGAGGGCTCTCCGATCAGACTGATGATGCTGATGCTAAGGTTCTTCCAACAGACTATGAGCAGGGAAATGGTGGTTCTGTTGAAGAGCTCAGATCTACCAGAGGCAGCAAATAAAAGGCTGTAAGCGAGGTTGTCAGCGACACCATATGAGTTTGGAATTTCCAAAATGCACAAGGTTCGGATAATTCTGCGGTCATGGCTTGATACCATTAACTCACACAATAACAGACAAGCTATATATCAGGGGACGCTACTAGAACTCCTTGTGGGCGACAGTAATCACAATGAGAGGAATGCAACAGATTTCACATCCGCAACATCCCGCCAGTTCTCCAGAAGAAGATTAGTTTTACACTCTTCAAAACGTTGTATTTTTATACTCCCACCCGGATGGAACTCAGAGAGCATCCATTAATAGTATACGCTAGGAACGACTACCTTAACCTATGATGTTTTGTAGGTTTAGTGTGACATATGCACAGGCTTGAATAATTTTTTTATGAATAAATAGAAAAGTCATGTCTTGGGGCTATAGTGGAGAGACTTGTTTTCTTTGCATTTAGAAAAATGAGAACATCAGTGTTAGCACAATTGTAAGAACCAAATCAATAATGAAACTTTCCTTTTGGTTCCCCCTGGTCTTAATTGTAAGTCTACTACACATTCTAACTTACACAAATGACCTTGTAAACATTCTTGTACCAATAGTTAGAAAAAGCCTACATATTTCAGGCAAAAGTTCATTATTTATTGTCTATGGACCAGAATGCTTGCATTTGAGGACAGATAATTCTATGGAACCACATTAAGCACAGATTATACTGAAAATACAGATAGACAAAAAAATTTATTTTCTTAACTGCGAGAGTAACATATAAGCTGGATCTAATAGAAGGACATGGAATAGGATAGCCATGTAATCAACATGTCGAAGAATATATTATGAATGAAAACACGCAATTTTTATTGTTAATCTCACAAACTGGTTTTTGGCTGTTACGTCACCATCAAGTTAAAAGGTAAATATGATTTGCAGTGAAACTTTTGTGGGATTATGGATTTTAAAGTAGCCTAGGTACAAGGTATGTCCATTGCAAAAGATCAAAACTGTTAATGTCAATGTTGGACTTCGGAATAAAACGACAGGAATTTTTTCACTCGAAACGCGATGTAAGTGTATCTAACTAAGATAAAACCTATGACACTATTGATCTAAAGACAAATTACGATAATCGTTCTTAGAAGGAAATAAGTTGAAGAACAAACTTCTTGGTGACATGTTCCAAAGACGTGGTTAGACAACATGATCTTTTGTTTAACAGCTCCTGAATCAAAATCAGTAAGGTATGCTATTCAGATTAAGCATATAAGTGAAGCAACAAAGTAAAATTTTCCAATGGATCAGGAGAAATTACACTAACTAAAATGAAGAAAAAATTGGGACACGTCAATGAGAGGGGTAATTTACACCATGGTCTGGATGGGATTATGATTGATTTCTGCACTGAGGAGTGGCGAGTAAGGGAACTATCTATGGTCATTCAGCCTGGGCAGATGGAAATATGTTTATTGATTTCCGTTATTTATTGATGATTGATCTTCCTCCCTTTATGTGTATGATGTAATACTTCATAATGGGTCTTGTAACTATGGCCTTCTTAAAGCAGGAGATCTGAAAAGTAGTCCACTTTCCTAAGTTTGTAACTTCCATGTTGTTCTGTCAAACAGGTGGATAGTTCCCTGCCAGACTGATCTATACAGAATTTTCCACAAGTGTAAGTGATGATCTCTACTTCTCTCTTTAGCAAAATGGAGTGCTGTCTTAAATAATAAATACTATAGAATATTACACCAGTGTCATGTGTGTCTTCATTCATAGTGTATAAAGCATTCCGACAAGAACCGATGGAACGATCAGTGCACTGTCAAAGAATCTCTCCTCAACATGCATTGCCATAAGAATATTACCATCTACCACAAGTAATCACACGATGAGACAGACATAGCTTTTAAAATTCAATTTATGATTTTGTCGTGCAATAAATTTTCTGAGGAGGTGCCATTAATAACACAAAATTTTGTTAAATTGCGTAATACTCACCCTTAAAGATACTATAATGAGATATACTCGAATTGTTTGCCTTTACTAACAATCGTATATATATATATATATATATATATATATATATATATATATATATATATATATATATATATATATATATACAAAAAGACCATAAGCAGACAGTGAATTCCCCAAGCAGACAAAACTGCAGAGCGACAGTTGTGTCACTTATGTAATATATGCTGGAGTTCTTTAACAGGGGGAAACTTAAGTCTGTTCGACACATAGCTACGTTTATATATTAGTTGCCTCAATATTATGTATGATGTGTGTTATATTACTCTAACCAGGTTCTATATTGAGGAAAAAAAAATGTTTTCCCTCGTTGAATTGCTATATTATCTCTGTTTGAGACTACGTTAACAAAAATCGTCTACAGAGTGTGTGCCGCACCCCACCTTTTTAAGCAGGGTATTAATCTATGGTATAGTTCCCCAGCACTACTAACTGTTTCATTAACACTTCCACATATAGAGGTTTACTGAATTTGAAATGTACTTTGTTTGTGATGTGTAGCAAATACGTCAGCACAGGAATGGATTTATAACTAAGATTACAATCAAAAGGTAGTTTAAAATGTGCCAGTCAGTCCTCTATTTAGAGTACAGTGATATTGTGTTGGTATCTGTTTGTGTGTATGTGTGATACTGCAACCCATCATTAACGAATATTCCATTAAAACTAGAGCATGTATACACCACAATGAATCTGATATACAATTTGCTTGTAGCAAGTAGTCAGTACTCCACCACAGCATTGGAATAATATGCAGGACAAAGATTGCCACCAAGAAATGGATGAGAATATCCACATCAGTCTTCTTTTATAAATTGAGTGCGGTATTGCCTACAGTCGGTAATGACTGTTTTGTTGCAACTGAAGCACATACAGCCCAGCATGATTTGGAAATACGGTAACAAAATCTGTAGATCGACAGAGCAATGGAATCAGACTTATAACAGACATTACAGCATGCTACTAGTGCATGTTCCGGATCAAATCACAGTGTCACTAGATCCAGTGTCAGCTTGCAGTAGACGCAATTATGTTTGCAATCTTCAAGGACACTAGTGACACATTGTAGCTTATGTAATTACATGTGTTATTTTCGAGGTCACCAGTCTCCATCCACCTCTCCACCCCTCCTCCTTCCCCTCCATCCCCCTTCCCACCTCCGCTTTCCTCTCAGCCCATCAAACATAAGCATTATCGTGCTCTTTGCCAACAGGAATAAAATACACTCACACACCCCTTTTTCATTATAAAAATGTAATTGCCTGGAACCCCTTAGTGAAGGTCTGCCATCAGCGAGAACGAGCCAAAATGAAAAAAAATCGAAATTATACCCCCATGAACCATGGACCTTGCCATTGGTGGGGCGGCTTGCGTGCCTCAGCGATACAGATGGCCGTACCGTAGGTGCAACCACAATGGAGGGGTATCTGTGGAGAGGCCAGACAAACATGTGGTTCCTGAAGAGGGGCAGTTGCCTTTTCAGTAGTTGCAGGTGAAACAGTCTGGATGATTGGCTGATCTGGCCTTGCAACACTAACCAAAACGGCCTTGGTGTGCTGGTACTGCATACGGTTGAAGGCAAGGGGAAACTACAGACGTAATTTTTCTCGAGGGCATACAGCTTTACTGTGTGGTTCAATGATGATGGCGTCCTCTTGGGTAAAATATTCCGGAGAGAAAATACTCCCCCATTCGGATCTCTGGGCGGGGACTACTGAAGAGGACGTCGTTATCCGGAGAAAGAAAACTGGCGTTCTACGGATCGGAGCGTGGAATGTCATATCCCTTAATCGGGCAGGTAGGTTAGAAAATTGAAGAAGGGAAATGGATAGGTTGAAGTTAGATATAGGGGGAATTAGTGAAGTTCGGTGGCAGGAGGAACAAGACTTTTGGTCAGGTGAATACGGGGTTATAAATACAAAATCAAATAGGTGTAAAGCAGGTGACGGTTGAATAATGAATAAAAATATAGGAATGTGGGTAAGATACTACAAACAGCATAGTGAACGCATTATTGTGAGCAAGATAGACATAAAGCCCATGCCTAGTACAGTAGTACAAGATTATATGCCAACTAGCTCTGCAGATGATGAAGAAATTGATGAAATGTATGATGAGATAAACGAAATTATTCAGGTAGTGATGGGAGACGAAAATTTAATAGTCATGGGTGACTGTAATTCGAGAGTAGGAAAAGGGAGAGAAGGAAACTTAGTCGGGGAATATGGATTGGGGAAGAGAATTGAAAGAGGAAGCCATCTGGTAGAATTTTGCACAGAGCATAACGTAATCATAGCTAACATCATAGCTAACATTTGGTTCAAGAATCATAAAAGAAGATTGTATACATGGAACTATCCCGGAGATACTACAAGGTATCAGATAGACTATTTAATGGTAAGACAGAGACTGAGGAACCATGTTTTAAATTGTAAGACAAATACAGGGGCAGATGTGGACTTTGACCACAATCTAATGGTTATGAACTAAAGATTAAAACTGAAGAAACTGTAAAAAGGTGGGAATGTAAGGAGATGGGACCTGAATAAACTGACTAAACCAGAGGTTGTACAGAGTTTCAGGGAGACCATAAGGGAACAATTGACAGGAATGGGGGAAATAAATACAGTAGAAGATGAATGGGTAGCTCTGAGTGATATAGTGAAGGCAGCAGAGGATCAAGTAGGTAAAAAGACGAGCACTACTAGAAATCCTTGGGTAACAGAAGTAATATTGGATTTAATTGACGATAGGAGAAAATATAAAAACGCAGTAACTGAATCAGGCAAAAAGGAATACGAACGTCTCAAAAATGAGATGGACAGGAAGTGCAAAATAGCTAAGCAAGGATGGCTAGAGGACAAATGTAAGGATGTAGAGAATTATCTCACTATGGGTAAAATAGATACTGCTTACAGGAAAATTAAAGAGACCTTCGGAGGAAAGAGAGCCACTTGTATGGATGTCAAGAGCTGAGATGGAAACCCAGTTCTAAGCAAAGAAGGTAAAGCAGAAAGGTGGAAGGATTATATAGAGGATCTATACACTCTTCCAAATTCTAAAGGTGGCAGGGGTAAAATACAGGGAGCGAAAGGCTATTTACAATTTGTACAGAAACCAGATGGCAGTTGTAAGAGTCGATGGGCATGACAGTGAAGCAGTGTTTGGGAAGGGAGTGAAACAGGGTTGTAGCCTGTCCCCGATGTTATTCAATCTGTATATTGAGCAACAAAAGAAAACTTCGGAGTAGGTATTAAAATCCATGGAGAAGAAATAAAATCGTTGAGGTTCGCCTATGACATTGTAATTCTGCCAGAGACAGCAAAGGACTTGGAAGAGCAGTTGAACGGAATAGTCAGTGTCTTGAAAGGAGGATATAAGATGAACATCAACAAAAGCAAAACGAGGATAATGGAATGTAGTCGACTTAACTCGGGTGTTTCTGGGGGAGTTAGATTAGGAAATGAGAAACTTAAAGTATTAAAGGAGTTTTGCTAGTTGGGGAGCAAAACAACTCAAGATGGTCGAAGAAGAGACGATATAAAATGTAGACTGGCGACGGCAATGAAAGTGTCTCTGAGGAAGAGAAATTTGTGAACGTAGAGTATGGATTTAAGTGTCAGGAAGTCGTTTCTGAAAGTATTTGTATGGAGTGTAGCCATGTCTGGAAGTGAAACATGTGCGATAAATAGTTTGGACAAGAAGAGAATAGAAGATTTCGAAATATGGTGCTACAGAGGAATGCTAAAGATTGGATGGGTAGAACACATAACTAATGAGGAGGTATTGAATAGAATTGGGGAGAAGAGGAGTTTGTGGAACAACTTGATTAGAAGAAGGGATCGGTTGGTAGGACATCTTCTATGGCATCAAGGGATCACACATTTTGTATTGGAGGGCAACGTGGAGGGCAAAAATCGTAGAGGGAGACCAAGAGCTGAATAAACTAAGCAGATTCAGAAGGATGTGGGCTGCAGTAGATACTGGGAGATAAAGCAGCTTTCTCAGGATGGAGTAGCATGGAGTGCTGAATGAAACGAGTCTCAGGACTGAAGACCACTACAACAACAACAACGAAATTATACTTCATAGTATTTGAAAGGCATGAAATGGAATATCTATTTTCGCAATACTGGCATGTAAAAAAGTTGTTTATGGTCTGGCTCACTATTCACATCGGTAAATTTCATTGGAAGTTATTAACCAGTCACTACAGAACATTGGAAAGTGTATTCTCATGAACTCTAGAAATAACTCAAGATAAATATTTGCTTATAAAATTTAATTAACGAATTAATACTATACAGATGTCGGAAAAGAATTTCATTATAAAAACTCTCTAGAAAACAGGGAAATAAAATCGACTTCTGCTTTATGCCACATTTGCTGACTGTCATCAATACATAGTTCCACTGTTGAAAATATCAGTTGTTCATTCTTTGTTCCAAAAAGGGGTTATTGTTATCAAAAGATGGATGCGCTGTTGCAATTGTGGTTTATCCAATCTTCCTTCCACGAAGCTCTTACTGTAACCAACAGATATCTGCATTGGCGAAAACGATAATTATTCGTTCTTCTAACAATGCTTGGAATAAGACACAACACAGTCTTAAATTAATTACTTTCGAAATCTATGATGTTTGTTAAAGATCACATCACAGTTTCCAATTATAAAAGTCTGCAACAATACATCAACAATGGAAGAAAGTGACACGTTTTTGCCAATTATCGTAATGTCAATTTCCGCATATACGTACACAGTACTAGTCAAGTTTGCATCCAAACTCTAAAGCAAGTAGTCCAATGATATTTCTATGTCTAATTAACAGTTCGCCATCTTCTGCTTATTCTATGCTTGTCAAGTGTCACAGTGTTGTGAAATGTTTCCAAAAATACCTTTTCAAGGCAGAGTAAGTGCGATGTTTACGTCAAGTATCATAGTTTTTATTTTCACTTGCATACATAGTCCTCAAATCAGTGTGTAAAAGTCGAAAGTACGTACTCCAATGCTATTTAAACGTCTAAACAGTCACAAATGATATCTGACATTTTAAAAGTTACGTCTAATACTTGGATGTCGTGAAACTAACCCGACGATGCTTATACCTGCAGAAAATACTGCTGTAAACAGGCAAATACTCAAGCAGATTGAGCTGCTGAATATTAGTAATTACGCCATAATTTTGATATAAGTCATAATGCATCCTCAAATTAAATATTTGAACATGTAGATGATTCTCAAGCACCATTTTATGAGGAATACATGGAACGCAGATTGCTATACATGAGATAAATTTAATTTGTGACATTTGATGACAAATCCTGCAGTTATTACAAACATAACAAGCCTGCTCGAGGTTATGTACAATAACCACTATTGACCAAGTTTCCAATCGGAACTAAAACTCTCATAAAGCGTTATAGACTGTATTTCCTGTAATCAACTATTAAATAACATCATCATCTTCTAAAAATACGTGACACACGTAACATAAAAGAGTTACAAACATTCTGTTATGAAGGATGGAAGGAAGCAGGTGTTAAATATTAAGAAGACAGATCGCTGTTTATTACAGTGTGTCATTTAAACTACAGAGCGACATGCTATATTTATACACACTCATGAGAAGACAGAATACGGTAACAGAGAGATGTTACAACTCCCAAAAATATTACAGAGTCCATATCTCGAAAACAATTAAAATTATTCATTAGTTATTGTATTATATATAAGGTAAAACAGTTGCAAGTTCTCTAGAGATTAAAATAAAGATTTTCGCTTCTAAAATACAATACCTATCTACGTGCTGGAGTTAGGGTCAGGGGTGCTGTTTCGTATGACAGCAGGAGCGCTCTCGTGCACTCTGATTGCAAATTTGTATGCCACTATTCTGATTCTACTTGCGTTGCCATTCATGAAGAGCATTGCAAGGGGTGGATTCCCCAGGATAACACACGTTCACATACGGATGTTAAAATCCAACATGCTCCACTGAATGTCGACATTTTGCCGGCGCCTGCCGGACCACCAGATCTGTCTCCAGTTATGTACGTATGGGACATCATCTAATGTTGGGCACCTGTACAACACATAGCATGCACGTTTGCACGCTTGGGTTCAAAATTCTTATGTTACAGCGGTTGTTAATATCCCAGTATTGACATTTGCAGTGGCTTATCTCTCACTTACATGGATTTGTGATCTTGCAGTGTTAATCACTTAAGTATGTTACCAAAACAATCATATTCCCGAAATTTCGTAACTCTACATTAATTATGTTTTGGTCTTGCGTATTTTTTTCGGTCAGTGTATACGGGGTCAACACTAATAAAACAGACAAACTTCAGGGAGAGATTCTTGAATGGAAATGGAGGGAAAATGTCCTATGAACATGTGCACAGAAATGGGTGGTAAGCTTGCAATGACAACAAATCATCAAGAACACATTGCAGAGCTACATCCCATTGACGTCAGAACATATGTTAAAAGTGACCTCCATGGGCCTGCAGGTGATAGGGACAGCAGCGTCTGTCATACAGGATACACACCACTTTGGCGGGCCACTTGCACGGAGTTCGTTTCAATATCGCATAGAACCCGATCCCCCGATCTCAATAACAGGAACAAGGGTGTACCCAGGATCTGAACTAGAGGGGGGGGGGGCAGGTCATAATAGTCTCAGGAAACAAGAATGCACTTGTACAATCCGAGACAACATGCAGCATACCTCATTAAATAAAACAGGAAACTAGCGAGAAACTGCTTTCAATAAACATTTTAAATATAAGAATGCACTTGTTTAAAAATAAATTTTTTAATTCAGCAATAATCTTTTAGGATTTCCGCAAAATTTCTCAATTACTTTCTTCTCTAATATCGCGCAGTTTTCTTTTACATAATTGCGGTGTACGCTCAACAGGCAGAATCCTGTGAGCCTTTCTTCTCCCATCGTGCTTCTGAGCCACATCTTCACTCTTCGAAGTGTGCTGAAGGATCGTTCCACCATCGCTGTTGTTCATAGAATAGTGCTCAAAATTTTTAGTGCTTTTTTGATGCTAGGGAAAAAATATTGTTCTCGTTAAACAGGTCAACGACTTCGATATCTTTAATTTAGCTTCAGTTATATTCTTTTTCCTCCACAAATTGTACCATAGTTCCAGTTCTCCGGCAATATCATCCAATCCATAAAATGTTCTAAACAATTCTTCACTTTTGAGGAAGTCTGTTACACTAGAATTGCTCATATTCAAGGGATGTGGTTTATTTCGAGCAAAAGCTGTTGTATTTTCTTTTGAAAATCGTATATTTAATGATGACATGAATGATTCGATGTATGGTATTACCAGCGAACGTCGCCAGTATCGGTTGTCATTTGGGGATAGTGGATTGTTTCTGAATTTTTGCTTGCAAGCAAAAGGTGCGAACATTTATTTCTATTTCCAGTTCCTCTGTTATAACTTGTGCTTTTGCAAGTAATACGCTTGTTACTCTGTCTGCTCCCGTTAGATCATTAATGAGCACATCATGGATTCCCCTGATGTCTTCCTTCACGGCGATCATATCTACAGACATAGACTGCTGGACATTAGCTACTGGTTCCAAAACTGCTCAGTATTTGGCTATTGTTTGTAAAGATAAGATGAACACTGGTTTGGTAATGGCTGAATTCAACTGCACGCAGATTTCCTCGATGCATAATTTCCCTCAGTAGACAATTTTTCTAGAACTCTCACAACCTCTGGGAAATTTTGAGAAAATAGTGTGATGGATTTATATTTTCAGACCATCTCGTCTCACACATTCTTGTTAAATTGGGAGCGTATTTCCGAAGTGTACTCGATTCTCTAAAAACGTTTATAGTGTATTTCACAGTGTCAACATATTCCTAATTTCCGGCTCTGCGTTTGCATAGTTCACCACAAGGTTGAGTTTGTGGCTTGAGCAATGAACGTATGCTGCTCGATAATATTTCTTTATTAAAATGACTTGTACACCACTATCTCTACCTGCCATTGTAGAACAGCAATCGAAGCCAAATCCTACACAGTCTTCTGCTGGATGATTATTACTAATCAAGAAACTGTCAATTGCTTCGGTGATTGAAGAGGCATTTTGTGACTTCAGTTCTATAAAACGTACAAATTCTTCCCGGATTTTCACTTTTCTTTCGTCGTAGAACCGCACGCCTGTTGGTAGCTCTTCCTTCCCAGCTATGTCAGCTGTTTCATCAGCCAAGACTGCATTAAACGTCGCTTTTTTAAGTCAGTGATTATACTCTCCTTAATAACATAGCCACACAGCTTTTTATAATTATTTTATAAATCACTTGCACTAAAAAAATGGTTCAAATGGCTCTGAGCACTATGGGACTTAACTGCTGCGGTCATTAGTCCCCTAGAACTTAGAACTACTTAAACCTAACTAACCTAAGGACATCACACACATCCATGCCCGAGGCAGGATTCGAACCAGCGACAGTAGCAGTCGCACGGTACCGGACTGCGTGCATAGAACCGCGAGACGACCGCGTCCGGCACTTGTACTAAATGTCTCGCCATCTACTGCTTGTCATGACCTGCACGTCAACTGCTATTAATCTACAGTTAGCGTCAGCTGTAACCAAAAAATTAATAGTGTAGGAGCAGGAAAGCATTTTACATTTAAATATGGTAGGAGAAACGATGTTGTTCGTTAGAAACTTCACATAGTCATGATTCCTTACTGCCTACAAGTGAATACGCTGTTCCTTGGCGACGTAACATGCCTGCGAATACCAGAGCGGATTGCGTATCGCGAAATTTATTATTTCTATAAACTTCCCTGCCGACAGTAACGTGCCGAAGACGAAGAAATTACTCCCGGATCTTCGCGATCGAGTTGAGTACGCCCATGAACATGAACATTAAAATTAGAAAATACTGAATCTGTTAATATGCGCAAGTGCTATCACATATTGTATAACGTCACATTTCTTTTACAGTAATTTTATTACAGAAGCAGTATAATAATGCAGACATATTACAACTATAATATAACTGGACGGCTTGATCCTTTGATAATATCATACGTATGTTACAGGAATGAAAGGGGAAAACACCTAATTTTATGTTGCGTGAAGCACAGATTAAACGTTGGTAACAATAGGACTTGGTCTGAAAATTATGAAAGAATGTTCTAACTTGGCATAAAAGTGGAAAATTAAGAATGTGGGTCCTGTATAAAATAAAAGATCCAGAGTTTGCCTGCAGTATGAAAGGGAGCATTAGACAACGTTAACGTGAA
This sequence comes from Schistocerca gregaria, assembly GCF_023897955.1. Taxonomy (NCBI): domain Eukaryota; kingdom Metazoa; phylum Arthropoda; class Insecta; order Orthoptera; family Acrididae; genus Schistocerca; species Schistocerca gregaria. Next base: position 70,729,517 of record NC_064923.1, on the reverse strand, counting down.
ACAGAGACAGGGACAATACTAGAGGCGAATAGGAAGCTTTGAAAAATGGATCATTGGAAGCAGCTGAGACAAGCAAAAAGACAGTGCTCAGTAGAAATCTTCGGATAACACGCGATATATTGGATTTAATTGACGAAAGGTTCAAAAACGCAAGGAAATGCAACATTCTTTCCTGCTGAGTACGCCCTATCGTAGGCAGAGGAATGATGAGAATTCCAGTCATACCGTCTATCTCCGTTAAGAGAGCTGAGGTATGAACACGTTGCACGCCTCAAGTCAACGTGCGAATGCAATATTTGTGACCGCTAGTGCCTCTAGCAGCATGAATGAAAGAAGTTATTGGTGAGAGGTGAAATCAGCTGTACTCCAGTGAATGTCTTGGGTAAGGCGTCCAACACTACAAGACTAGTTTATGTTAACTTCCACACGAATAGGCACAGAAGCTATTTTGTAAGTGGTTTCAACTTCTTCTTCAGAAAACTAAGGGTTATACGCAAACACTGACACACCGTGGCGCCGTTTGGCATTCAGGGAAGTTTTAATCTGGGGGAATCCTTTGTCACACATATGAACAACAACACGTAATTCCACATAACGGAGAACCCCACTATTAACGATCATACAGCTATTAGTGTTACTGCTGCCGTAACGTTTTGGACTGAATAACGTAAGTCCTGGTGGTGTGAAAACAACAAGGAACTTCGCTGTTTAAGTGAGGGAACTTTAAGATGAATTGAGGAATTGACATGGGAAAGGTAGTAAATCAAAATAAATAATTTTCAGATCGAAAAGGATGTATAACATGTCGCCAGTGGCATAGAAGTTCCTTCCAGAATGTGAAAACAGTGAGCGGCTACGTTCTTACAAACGACACAAGATGGAACTTGTAGTAACATCACGCGAGCTGGGATGGATGTGCGAGAAAATCAACAAACCCCGGAGTTAGTAGCTTTGACCCTGTGGCCAAACTTTCATAACTGTGTTACTGGTTCGGAAGTATTGTTAGAGGGACTTATTACTACGACAAAATACCTGCGAAAGCTTCTCCATGCAAACTGGTAAGTCATATTTACCGTCTACAATGACATTTTTATTACTAGGTTCACTGATAACACCTAGTTTTATGTTTTGGTAGCTGGGGTACTCGGCTTCAGTCAGGGAGTTGATGCGAGATTGTGTGGTAGCTGGAATAAAAGCATAAACGTTAAAGTTATTGAAAACACATTCTATCTAATTACGATACCTGTTTATAAATAACGTTTTTCATTTTGTTATCCAGGGTAAATATGCAAAAAATTTCGAATTACCTACTCGAATGCGTGCTACATATAACTGACTGTGAGAGAAACAGGAGTCTTTGAGAATCATACCGAAATATTTTAAATTTGTTCTTGTGTTTTGTTAATTGTAAAACTAGGCTAGTTTTATTGAAGATTGTAATCTTTTAAATTTGACTGGCAGTTCAGTAGAGATTAGTGGTACTCTGGGGATAAAGAGTGCGTGTCCTTTTATTTTCGAGTCAGAAGTTCGGCTCCGATGATGTTGTTCGATAACTGTTTTACAGTCATCCTTATTTACACAGTTCAGGTGTATTGAAATTTCTTAATAGTATGATAGGACATCCATTTTTAAGTCGAAGGCAGTGTAATGGCTTTCCTGGTTCTTGCAAAGAATTTAGAACTTCCGTAGGGAAGTTCCCACTTTCTGCAACGCTTACAGTCGTGTCGATTGATTTGTATACTCTCTCATCATCGGGAATTTTCTTTTTAATATTAAAGTTGATATCGTCGACAACATTTTTAGTTGCAAAAATTGCCCTTTCAAATAGCCAGTCCGAATCTGTACAGTTGTGAACGATGTTCTGATAAATTCTGTTGACGAGTTCGTTTCCAGCTGTGGCTAAGTTGCAGAAATCACAATTTAATTTAACGAGGTCGGTCGTCTGATAAGTGGATATGTTAGTTCGTTTTTTTGTAAAAGTTTGATCAAACTGCACTGTTGTTTAGTCTTCCGATAGTTCAGCTCTCATATTTTTTATTTGTCGCAGTATTTGTATCTGTGGTCAGGGATGTGATTTTTTAAGCATGCATTGATCTCGTATGCTTCTGTTGACTTGTTGATAACTGGAAGTGTTTGTCGAAATCCTCCCGAGAGTATGAGTAGCGCTCCACCCATCATTTCAGAATTTCATCGCAATTCTGTCCACGACTTCGAGTGATTTTTTATGTGCCACAGAGGATTCCTCTCAGTAGATGATCTTAGCTTTCTTTAGAAGTCCACCCGGTACAGATGCTCTTGAGATTTCACAATCCGGTAATTGTTCTTCGGTTATCTTCAACGACAACTGTAGGACGGAATGGACAGTTCGTTCTCAATCCACCAGTGTGGCTCCAATGGCGGATGATCGCAGTGAAAGTGCGATGTATTGTTTAGCACGTTTTTTCGTCAGTAGTAGATTTAATAGAAACGTTTAAGCTGTTCCGCCTGCTGCGTCCAAGTAAATAATACCGCCAACGTTGTTGTCGATCCAATGATGTCAAAGTTGTAAATCTCCTTTTGATTGTCACTGATGAGTGGTTTGTTGTAACCAATGTATCGAAGTAGTTCGTTGATGCTGTAGCTTTTTTCCTTTGTAATCTCGAAGTTTAGCACACTAATAGCATCTTTTCGTAGTGCTTGCATCTCAAGTGATACTAAGATCTGGTTGCTTACTGCTAAGCGTTTAACTTCTAGGCGAATGAGTGTTTCATTCTACACTACTGGCTATTAAAGTTGCTACACTACGAAGAAGACGTGCTACAGACGCCAAATTTAACCGACAGGAAGATGATGCTGTGATATGCAAATCATTAGCTTTTCAGAGCATTCACACAAGGTTGGCGCCGGAGGCGACATCTACAACGTGCTGAGATGAGGAAAGTTTCCAACCGATTTCTCATACACATGTGCAGTTGCCTGGCGTTCCCTGGTGAAACGTTGTTGTGATGCCTCGTGTAAGAAAGACAAATGCGTACCATCACGTTTCCGATTCTGACGATGGTCGGATTGTAGCCTATCGCGATTGCGGTTTATCGTATCGCGACATTGCTGCTCGCGTTGGTCAGTTTCCAATGTGTGTTAGCAGAATATGGAAGTGACAATGCACCAGTATGACCTCTTCAAAATCCACAGGGCTGGAATGTCTTTGCTGTAAGAGCTTAACACCATGAAGTCACGCAATTACCGACGGGCCAAGTATCAGGGCGATGCTTCTAGAGCGCCTTGCGGGATACAGTAGTCAGCATGAGAAGAACTCAGCAGATTTAACATCCGTAATATACCGGAACTTCGCCAGAAAGAGATTAGTGTGACACTTTTCAAAATGTTGTATTTTTAAACTGCCACCTGTCTCAGAACCCAAGAGCTACCCATCAACAGTATACGTGCGGGAAGACTACGTTAGCCCTACTGTTTTTTAGGTTTTAAAGTGTATTATATGCTCTAGCTCAAATAATTTATTTGTGAATAATCAGAAAAGCATTGGGTTTATAGCGAAGAAATTTATTATGTACTTTTGACACATATTAAAACGAGAACATAAGGTCTCTGTGTTTATCCAAATGGAAGAACCAAATCAAAAATGAAATTTTCCTTTTAGGTCCCTCTGGTCGTAAGCCTAAGACTCCTGCTCATTCCGATTTATGTAGAAGACTTCTGTAAACATTCTTGTATGAGTCATCAGAAAAAGCCTACATACTGCAGGCATCAGGTCATTATGTATTGTGCGTGGGCGAGAATCGTTGCCGTCAAGGACAGATAATTCTCTGGAACGATGTTAAGAACAAATTATACATACTGAAAATAGAGCTATATAAAAAAAATAAATTTTCGTAACTGCAAAAGTAACACGTTTGCTAGAGGTAAGACAAGGATATGAAACAGGATACCCATCAAAGCAGCATATCAAAGAATACATCAAGAATGAAAACGCAACTGACAATGGTGTCATATTTTAACACATTTATTGTTTATTTCAGAAGCCGGTTTTCGGCTGTTACGATAACATCGGGCATTAAGATAAATATATGGTGAGTTCAAATTTTTGCAGGATTCAAGATTTTAAACAGGTGTAGTTAAAGATTATCTCCATTTCCAGAGATGTAAAATGTTATGGTTAATTTTAGAGTCAGGAATAAAACGACAGTAATTACGTCAGAGAAAACGCGTTGTAGATTTATCTAGGATAAAATGTGTAACACATTCACGAATTGTCTATAGACAAATTATAGTAATTGAGCTTAGAAGAAAATACGTTAATCTACAAACTTTGGTAACGAGTTCCCAAGACATGGCTGAACAAAATAATCTTATCTTCAACAGGAAGTAACCTGCAAACAGTAAAACTTTAGGGCTTCACTTATATGCTTAATCTCAATAGTAATGAGATTAAGAACGTACGTGGAGCGACAAAGTTAATTTTTTAAGAGCTTAGGAGAAATTACACTAACTGAAAAAAAGAAGAATTGGAGGGCATGTGAACAAAAGTGGTAATTTACAACATGGTCTGGATGGGATTATGAGTAGTATCTGCAGTTGGATGTGGCGAGTATGGGAACTGTGTATGGTCATTCAGTATTATGCTTTATTAATTTCCATGTTTTAAAGGCAATTCATCTTCGTACCTTTGTGTATATGATGTAATAATGTATTTTGGACCATGTACCTTTGGCCTTCTTAAAGCAGGTGGTCTGGAAAGTAGTATTCTTTTCTACGTTTGCAACTTTAATGGTGTACATTCAGGTAGACTCACCAGTATAGAATTTGCTATGATTGTAAGTGACTATGTATATTCCACTCTCTTTCAAAACTGGAGTGCTGTCTTAGGTAATAAATGTTGTAGAATATTACGCCAGTGTCATGTGTGTTTTCTATCATAGTGTATAGAGTGTTCTAACAAGAACCGATGGAACAATCAGCTAATGCACCTTCAAAGAATCTCTCCTCCTGTAAGAATACTAGCATTTACTACAAGTAAGCCAGCTTTGAGAAGGACATAGCCTACAAAATTAAATCACAGTTTTGTCATGTAAGAAATCTCTGGGGAAACGTCATTAGTAGAAAAAAAATAGTTAGTTTGTATAATATTCCTCCTTGAAGACTCTATAATGAGGTGTACTCGAGTTTTTTCACTTTTCCATCCATCAGACTGCCTTCTTCAAATGACATACAAATTATAAATAAACAATTATACTGGCAGAAAAAAATCTGCCAAATTTTCCCCACATCTTCATCGTGCCAATGAATATAACTTGTCCTGTGTCACACTATACAATAAAATACTTATGTAATCCAGTAATTTCAAACTAACCTGAAACCATTGGCAATAAAGAAGTGTTTCTATTCTGTACAATAACATCTTAGCATACAAGACAATAACCGTTCTTTAAAAGTAAAGAGATTTTAAAGGAACGTGCATTTTTGTGCTTTTTCGCCCAATCGTGTCGTTGTTTTACGTTCATCTGATATGTCAGATACCACCAGTATAATTTATGTTGTATGACCCGTAAATTTACAACAATTATCGTTATTATATTGGTAGAGCACCCATACTTGCGAACGGGACATGTGAACGTCTTCATCTAGTATGATACAGTTTAAAGAATACCTCTGAGGCAGCGTAAAACGTAGACTGATCGCAAGTTACAGAACTGTGTAACGCGTTGCGTAACAGTTGCATCCATTACTTGTCGTTGTAATACAGCTTCCTTATGGGGAGTTGGAACGCCCTATCCCGGCAATGTAAATTTAGTGAATTGGCTTCCTTGTATTTCAGGAACCAGCGTTGTCATTGACATGAAACTTTTACAGCACATTAAACTGTATGTTCTGAGTCTACTGAATGACAATAATTGCATATCAGCTAATGCTTTCGGAAATACAATTTTTTAATTACACAGTTAAAATTTTTTGTCCTTTTTTGTTCGCTGTCCTAAATAATTTTAATTATACATAACACAATGTTCTTCTTTTAGTTCAGTATACTCAGGATATGTATGTCATTACTCCCCGAAAATTTGAATACTCTGATTGAAGTGGTTTCTAAGATTTATGGAAAAATGGAATATAAAATATAAAATTAGTGGCCAACTGTGTTACACATCCTGCTTTATCAAGACGAACCTTGTCCATCCGTTCAAGTTCTCTGATGCGGTTTGCTCCAGGATTAATTCCCATATGGTGTAGCACTTGCACACTACCGATGTTGCCATCATTAAAAGCAACAACAATATCGCTGACCCCTTCTTTAGTATCTTCATTCCAACAAAAACAGTTTATGGTAAGCGAGTTCATATCACATTACTGAACGACTCGTTGTGATTTTGAGTCTGGCCATGCAGTTACTTCTTCAGTAATTCAGGATTTGCCAGGTCTCCGTAAATAGGTTTTATGATATCCATAACTGCTGCTGGGATGGAATGTTTATGGCTGTATGAAGTATTTAAGTACTGGGCATTGTGGTAATTGCACCATGAATCAAGTCCAGCAGGGCAAAGGTGATGTACTGGTTTTTCATCAGCAGACAGTCTGTGGACGAAGGTAGCCCATACTGCCTGCTTCATTTTCAACAAATCCTCAGTGTTATTTATAATGGCCATCCCATACTAGTGTTGTAGTTCATCAATAATTTTGTCTGTCAGCCTGCAACTTATGGTTTTACCATCACAAAGTTTATGCCTCTCAAACATTATTTCAACTTCCTCTACCTGGTGGCAATCCTCTTCTGGACATGACCAACACTTTCCAGATTTGTGATAACCTTCTCGCCATACGGATGAGCGGCACCTACACTGTAATATGCTTTTGAGTCTCTATCACCTAAGAACTTAGTGTAACGCACTCCCCTTTCGTTCACAGATCGACTAAAAATTTCAATATCTGCAGAAACCTCCATATCACCACTTGTTCCTTCATAATTTCTGTCACAGTTATGCCCTTCTTCATTCCTTGTTTTACACTTATAACAATGTTTGGTTAAAATCTGGAAATCTATTACGTCTCCAGTATCCACACTAGTCACCGTAGCAACAGAATTCTTAGAACTGTAGCCCCACCTCTGCCAAGTCCCATCGAAAGCTACTAGTATGTCAGTCATACCAGCATTTATTTCAACAGCTTCGTTTGCTGCAACCTTCATTGACTGACATGCAACAGATTCCACAGTAGCTCCAATAAATCCTGCATACTTGTCAATTTTACAAGGTGGGCGTGTCATATTATCACGGCACACATTGTTTCTGCTGCAGTGTGTCCTTTTCCGATAGCTCTCAATCCATAAAACCACCAAACATTTACTTCAAAATAATTATCTTTCCACTTATCTGAATTCCAAAATGAGTTAGTATATATGCAACTGAAACAATTAATGGTAAGTTTCCGGGTTAGTCCATTTGATACCTCTCTGTCTTCATGTAAACTAACTGGCCCTCCACATATTTTACAACACTCATTCACCAAACACGCTTGTTAGGGTTTGTAAATTCATCATAATGTAAGCTAACCTACCATTTACATAATTTTCGTTTTCAGTTAACTGTGTATACCAACGTTCTATTTAAATCTTCGAATCACGAATGGGTGTGTATATAGATGCTGACGAGTTTGCCTTTACTTCATTGTTTGTAACTTCACATGCCACATGTTCAACACACTGTTGCCCTTTACTCGAAAATCTATTACCATTAAACCTTCATTTCTTAAAAACGTTTTGTTTTGGCGAAATACTTTACTTTTTGAGAGATTTACCAGTCTATTCGTCACTTTTTCCTCGGAGAAACGTTAGCAATACGACGTACAGCGATGAAACGATACGATACTGTTTCTGACAGTGCTACCTTTATAACACAGCAATCCACAGGCATCTATATAAATTACCAATTTTATTAGATCTTGAGGTAATGCATGTAACAATGCTAACATTTTCAATCGGGGTAGATTGTATTTAAAAATGAAATATTTCCCATGTGAGTTTATAAGTGATGTATATCTCATTTTATTTGCCAAATTGAAAATTTAATAATGGGATAAAAATCTGAAAAAGTGAAATTTTTTTTCTGTTCTGACTTGCCTTATAGGCAGAGTTTACCTATCATATTTATTAACATGTGGCTTTCAAAAATTTTAGCTAATCTGTAGTTCACGATTCAGGATCTTTGTTCTAGGATGTACTCGTCAAAGTGCGTATACTGTTTTTCATTCTGAATATCACATCACAGCGTAATTCTGAAAATAAACTTTCTCCTCTGCGCGACAGACACCGATTAAATTCCGGGTCTTATAAAGCAGAGCAGAGGAAAGAATGAAAAAGTATTTTTAAAAGAACGTGGGATCTCACTTACCGTAATTGGCTTTCCTTCAACCGATTGACCTAGTTGTTAGTCAACAACAGAATCAGCCAAAAGAGAAACACATTTCACCAAGTAACTTTCCACAGAACGAATGAATGAAGTTCGGTAGTGTCCCTTCTTTGTACTCTAACAACCAACGTAACGGAAAGTACGTCGATAAACCTCTCTTCCATTAACTAATTAGTCAGACATCGAACGGTGAGAGACAATGCTAAACACGCTCTTATTTTACTATCACAAAGTGAATGACGGGTCATTCACCACAGCAACACTAACATCATCCAGAAAAGTTTTTTTTTCTCTCAGTGAATCAGCCGTTACTTTTCAACTTTTTTTTTGGTCATCCGTCTACTGTCTGGTATGATGCAGCCCGCCACGAATTCCTTTCCTCTGCTAACCTCTTCATATCAGAGTAGCACTTCCAACCAACGTCCTCAATTATTTGCTTGACGTATTCCAGCCTCTGTCTTCCTCTACAGTCTTTGCCCTCTACAGCTCCCTCTAGTACCATGGAAGTCATTCCCTCATGTCTTAGCAGATGTCCTATCATCCTGTCCCTTCTCCTTATCAGTGTTTTCCACATATTCCTTTCCTCTCCGATTCTGCGTAGAAACTCCTCATTCCTTACCTTATCAGTCCACCTAATTTTCAACATTGGTCTATAGCACCACATCTCAAATTTTTAAACTACTCTCGCAGAATTAGTAACACATCTAACGAAGAAACTGTCACGAAACATTACGCCACATAAAACAATGAAAAAGTTACGCCATGGTGCAGAATAAGATGGTAATAGTTTGGATTTATACAAAGATTTATTTGTGTTAAAGATATTAAGGAATCCTTACAGATCGATAACTTGATTTTAATTAATTAAACATCACCTCAGAGAGATTTCGTTTTCAAAGAGACTAGAGAGGTTTGTTCTGAATCGTCTGTAAAAGAATATGACAGACAGTATTTCCTTGTTGTTGTCTCCTGTATAGCGGTTATAGGAAATAATGTAGTTTCAGATTCAGAATAATTGCGCAACACTTATTAATAATTAATTGATCAAATATGAAAACAGTTTAATTCCTAATCGGCTGCGCTTGTTATTTTATGGCGTGTGCAAGGAAGGAATTTGAGTATCTGATGTACCAAGTTCTCACACCGAAACCCGAGATTGTAGTAAGCCTTTCTGACATTTCAAAACAAGGGAATACATTCTCAGTACATCAGCGTGTTTGAGAGCATCTAAGGCCTGCGCTCATGGCTAAGATGAAGAGAAACCCAGAATAAATAGAATTATCCATGCTCCCTGGAAATCCAATGAGTTGGCACAAGCTGTGGTACAAAAAATTACCCCAGAGACATCACAGGACCAACTCTAGTCTGAACTACACCATTCATCCACGGCTGCTTAAATGTCCACTGGCCAGTTGATGCACTCCACACTTTCCATCGGCGTATTCCGAAAGATGCAGATGTGAAAGATTTGAGCTGAATGGTATCAGAATCATTTCTTCACCATTCTCATACATATTGTACACCATTACGTATTATTTGTGAAACCCAGTCCGCCGCCTGAATCAAAACAAGTGTTCTCATACAAACCAGCAGAATTGCAACGAATTATGTGATGAGTGACAATTAGAGGACATCTAGTAGGCATTTAAAATGTATTTTGTGAGCTATAATTAATGTGTTCTTTTCCGTACTTGTAACAGTAATGTGTCTATCTTGTGAATTAAAAACAATAACAATCATAACAAACAAGTAGTACATTTTTAGTAACGCTGTCGATGGTACAAATTCAATTAAGAACCTTTCAGTTCAGTGTAGCTTGTAAAATGTGTCTACAATTTTGTAATTTCATTAGTGTTTGTTTACAAAATTAAGGAGACAATCGGTTTATAAATAATGTCAGTACTTTAGTTTTATGCTCATGTATAATTATTTGTCTTTTTTGGTGAATTTATAACTTTGTTCTACTACTTATCTGTGCACAACAAACGCATGATGAATTGTCTGCAAATCGTAAAATACACTCCTGGAAATTGAAATAAGAACACCGTGAATTCATTGTCCGAGGAAGGGGAAACTTTATTGACACATTCCTGGGGTCAGATACATCACACGATCACACTGACAGAACCACAGGCACATAGACACAGGCAACAGAGCATGCACAATGTCGGCACTAGTACAGTGTATATCCACCTTTCGCAGCAATGCAGGCTGCTATTCTCCCATGGAGACGATCGTAGAGATGCTGGATGTAGTCCTGTGGAACGGCTTGCCATGCCATTTCCACCTGGCGCCTCAGTTGAACCAGCGTTCGTGCTGGACGTGCAGACCGCGTGAGACGACGCTTCATCCAGTCCCAAACATGCTCAATGGGAGAAGGATCCGGAGATCTTGCTGGCCAGGGTAGTTGACTTACACCTTCAAGAGCACGTTGGGTGGCACGGGATACATGCGGATGTGCATTGTCCTGTTGGAACAGCAAGTTCCCCTGCCGGTCTAGGAATGGTAGAACGATGGGTTCGATGACGGTTTGGATGTACCGTGCACTATTCAGTGTCCCCTCGACGATCACCAGAGGTGTACGGCCAGTGTACGAGATCGCTCCCCACACCATGATGCCGGGTGTTGGCCCTGTGTGCCTCGGTCGTATGCAGTCCTGATTGTGGCGCTCACCTGCACGGCGCCAAACACGCATACGACCATCATTGGCACCAAGACAGAAGCGACTCTCATCGCTGAAGACGACACGTCTCCATTCGCCCCTCCATTCACGCCTGTCGCGACACCACTAGAGGCGGGCTGCACGATGTTGGGGCGTGAGCGGAAGACGGCCTAACGGTGTGCGGGACCGTAGCCCAGCTTCATGGAGACGGTTGCGAATGGTCCTCGCTGGGAAGTGGCGGTGCGGTCCCCTACGGCACTGCGTACGATCCTACGGTCTTGGCGTGCATCGGTGCGTCGCTGCAGTCCGGTCCCAGGTCGACGGGCACGTGCACCTTCCGCCGACCACTGGCGACAACATCGATGTACTGTGGAGACCTCACGCCCCACGTGTTGAGCAATTCGCCGATACGTCCACCCGACCTCCCGCATGCCCACTATACGCCCTCGCTCAAAGTCCGTCAACTGCACATACGGTTCACGTCCACGCTGTCGCGGCATGCTACCAGTGTTAAAGACTGCGATGGAGCTCCGTATGCCACGGCAAACTGGCTGACACTGACGGCGGCGGTGCACAAATGCTGCGCAGCTAGCGCCATTCGACGGCCAACACCGCGGTTCCTGGAGTGTCCGCTGTGCCGTGCGTGTGATCATTGCTTGTACAGCCCTCTCGCAGTGTCCGGAGCAAGTATGGTGGGTCTGACACACCGGTGTCAATGTGTGCTTTCTTCCATTTCCAGGAGTGTAAATCTTACTCGTGATGTAAATTTGATAAAGTTTTATTTATTATCAGCATTTCAAGATATTTTTTTTTGGTATTAATTATTATCCATGTGAGGTACATTATGTAACTTTTATGATCAGTTTTGTTTTGTATTATATGGATCTGTGTGAAATTGACTAAACACACTGAGTTGTCTTACTAATGACGGAATACCGTTAGATATTAATTGTTACAGAAATGTAATGGCTGTAATGACATGACAAGGCACACTGATATGAATGTAGAAATGAGAGTTAGTAAGAAAAGGAATTTATAGAACTATGTGGAATGACTTAGAATTTTCCTTAATATTTGGAAATATTAATGTTTTTACGTAATGATAAAAAGTGGAGGTATGTGCGTAGTTTTCCGTTTATAGTGTTTGTGCCCTCAAAGATTTGATATCCACATCAGTACTTACAATGATTGCATGTAGTGGCTGTAGCAATATGTGTGCGAAATTGTAATTAGTTCATTGGAATTGGGGTTGGCAGATCACAGTCGTTGTTAATTTTCCCACGAGCATAGGTATGTTGATACGTGAGAGTCTATTGGTGGAGTGACATGTCTCTTGATTCATTTTCATATTATTCATTAAGTTCAAGTTGAGTCACCGTCAGTTGATGAGTGCTTACGTTTATGGGAAGGAACCTTAGTGACTGCAGACATTAGGACATAAATTAATATCTTAATTCCATCTATATTCTGATGGGAGTTGATGGTAATTCATTAGATAATTTTCTTGGAGTTAATGAACCCCAGAAAGGAGCTCTGTCTGTGAACAGCCCAGGCAAAATACTTTAAGGTTTGTGGGGATGAGCTCTCCACATCTTACGAACTAGGATGGTGGTCGAATCTGAACGGCCGACCACTAAACTGAACACTATGTAGAAATATGCTACTGACAATTTGAAATTTGTAAGCTATCATAGAACCACATACAATAATTAAAACCATATGTAACAGGTAATATTAATTGGAAAAGAATGCCTCTGATAAAACATTACTCCCTGATCAATTACACAGCAACATATAAGGTTAACTGACAACGAAATGAAATATAACTTTAAAAGAAATTAGATTCTTCCAGTAGTTCTATTGTTTAAATACATGAATTCAGATTTGATCGGAACCTCTAACACAAGTCCAGAAACGCTGAGAACAAAGAATGTGTAATAGTTTAGCAGGACAGATTCGAAAGTCTTGTCAAAGAGCAGAGAGTAATGAGAATATGTGAGGTTATCATCTAAGAAGTCAGTTGTGAAAGCACAAACTCGCGGCGCCTTCTCAGATATTGAGTGATTACAGTAAAAGAGTGGTTAGCTAATACATGCGTACTATATTAATGAAAGATACTGTGAATGAATCCTCAAATTATACATGAAATTAGAGGGTTCCCAACATTACTCATTCCTTCCATCTAGTCTACAAATAGGCTCGTCACCCACTTCCCTATGCTTGCAAACCTCACAAAATTCTGTAAGTCAGTGAGCAGAAGATTGTGTGTCACATAATCTGCTACTGATGCCTGCTGTTTGAGAAGAAGTGCTTCGTCTTTGTCCACCAGAAAAGAAGAAGTCATACCTCGCAGTCCACTATCAGAGAAGTCTCTACTCACTGCTTATTGCTGACGAAGAAGAGATTCCAGCTCACTCTTCAGACTAAGCTTCGAATGCAGAAGTTTCTGTGTGCCAATGAGATGGCTTTCCGATGTTCTGAATATTGCTACACGAAATAAATAAACGAAGAATTTCCGAGTTATCAACTATTTTGCAGTATTAACTTGTAGAAGGACACAGTTCTTAACCGTTGCGTCTGTTTTCTCCTCTCAGCTGTTGATTTTTCTCACCAGCCAATGGGCTGCACGATATTAAAAATGCTCCTTTGAAGCTTTTTAGGATCTCACAATATCGGTGTAGCTTGACGGTGTCCCCCTGAAGCAGAAATTCGACCAAAATGATGCCTTTACGGTCCCAAAATACTGAGGCCACAATCTTTTTGCCTGAAATTGTAATTTTTAATTTTTCGGTAGATGTGGAATTGGTCGACGCCAGTCTAGACTAGAGGAAGTTCGCATCTGGAGTGAGCAGCATGATTAGAGACACACGGACAGTAACTTGATTGTGATGGTAATTTTTATCTTCGCATAACACATCGGTTTTGTGCAATTGGGAATGTATGGAAATACCTTTCAGTACTCAATATGACTTGTTGCACCTTTACTCCAGCCATTTCGACAGATCCTAGAAGCTCTGTTAAGGGTCCCACGCTCTTAACTGCAGATGACACTATGCTTCTCTCTACTGCTTGATGAATAAATGTGACATATTATGCAAGTACATCCGTGGACCTATTAGGACTAATTAGTATACTTACTTTTCAATGCAAGTCAAACACTGTCCGATGTAGAGGATAATATTTTTATTTCTTGTTTTCACTGGAAGTACAGATCAATAACGCTGTTCTTTCTTTAGATATATGGAATTTCATCATTATCGTGCAACATGATAATGGAACTGACAACATCCTGTGCGTTTTGACTTTATGGGGCATCACAGTTTCCACTCACGAGGAGCAAAGGGCCATTGCAATCAAGAAGAAGGTCGTCATTACCTTACCAAAACTTGTGCAAACAGCTTTGAATTTATTTGATGGGGGAGATGTGGGAGGTTTCCACTGCTGTCTCTGCCATTTGCCCTACGGCTGTCAGAGTGCTGTCGGACTGAATCATCATGTTGCATGCTAAGATCCCCCCACTTCCAATCCGATGAAGGCTACACATAATCAATTTGTTTGGAAACTACCTCAGCATCCTCCAAACAGTCTATATCCTTCTCGTCTTTGGTGACTTGGAGGAAGACATACATAGATGTCGGTTTCAGTCGGAGGAGGAAGTGGAAGACCGGTTCAAATGGTTCAAGTGGCTCTGAGAACTATGGGACTTAAATTCTAAGGTCATCAGTGCCCTAGACCTTAGAACTACTTAAACCTAACTAACCTAAGGACATCACACACATCCATGCCCGAGGCATGATTCGAGCCTGCGACTGTAGCGGTCGCGCGGTTCCAGACTGTAGCGCCTAGAACCGCTTGGCCACCACACCCGGCTGGAAGACTGGGAGTAGCTGTGGATCTATCAGCGGCCGACCACGCAAAGTGGTGTCTCATCCCCCAGTTGGATACATTCTTAGTCCATACGGAGATTACTTTTGAATAGAGGTACTGCATGGTCCTGTTGTGGCGGGCATTTGAGTCTCATTTGTATGGTAATCATTTATACCTACTTTGCCTTTACTAACAATCGTATATATATATACAAAAGACCATAAGCAGACAGTGAATTCCCCAAGCAGACAAAACTGCAGAGCGACAGTTGTGTCACTTATGTAATATATGCTGGAGTTCTTTAACAGGGGGAAACTTAAGTCTGTTCGACACATAGCTACGTTTATATATTAGTTGCCTCAATATTATGTATGATGTGTGTTATATTACTCTAACCAGGTTCTATATTGAGGAAAAAAAATGTTTTCCCTCGTTGAATTGCTATATTATCTCTGTTTGAGACTACGTTAACAAAAATCGTCTACAGAGTGTGTGCCGCACCCCACCTTTTTAAGCAGGGTATTAATCTATGGTATAGTTCCCCAGCACTACTAACTGTTTCATTAACACTTCCACATATACAGGTTTACAGAATTTGAAATGTACTTTGCTTGTGATGTATAGCAAATACGTCAGCACAGGAATGGATTTATAACTAAGATTACAATCAAAAGGTAGTTTAAAATGTGCCAGTCAGTCCTCTATTTAGAGTACAGTGATACTGTGTTGGTATCTGTTTGTGTGTATGTGTGATACTGCAACCCATCATTAACGAATATTCCATTAAAACTAGAGCATGTATACACCACAATGAATCTGATATACAATTTGCTTGTAGCAAGTAGTCAGTACTCCACCACAGCATTGGAATAATATGCAGGACAAAGATTGCCACCAAGAAATGGATGAGAATATCCACATCAGTCCTCTTTTATAAATTGAGTGCGGTATTGCCTACAGTCGGTAATGACTGTTTTGTTGCAACTGAAGCACATACAGCCCAGCATGATTTGGAAATACGGTAACAAAATCTGTAGATCGACAGAGCAATGGAATCAGACTTATAACAGACATTACAGCATGCTACTAGTGCATGTTCCGGATCAAATCACAGTGTCACTAGATCCAGTGTCAGCTTGCAGTAGACGCAATTATGTTTGCAATCTTCAAGGACACTAGTGACACATTGTAGCTTATGTAATCATATGTGTTATTTTCGAGGTCACCGGTCTCCATCCACCTCTCCACCCCTCCTCCTTCCCCTCCATCCCCCTTCCCACCTCCGCTTTCCACTCAGCCCATCACACTTAAGCATCATCGTACTCTTTGCCAACAGAAATGAAATACACTCACACCCCACTTTTTCATTATAAAAATGTAATTGCCTGGAACCCCTTAGTGAAGGTCTGCCATCAGCGAGAACGAGCCAAAATTTAAAAAAAATCGAAATTATACCCCCAAGAACCATGGACCTTGCCACTGGTGGGGAGGCTTGCGTGCCTCAGCGATACAGATGGCCGTACCGTAGGTGCAACCACAATGGAGGGGTATCTGTTGAGAGGGCAGACAAACGTGTGGTTCCTGAAGAGGGGCAGCTGCCTTTTCAGTAGTTGCCGGGGCAACAGTCTGGATAATTGACTGATCTGGCCTTGCAACACTAACCAAAATGGCCTTGGTGTGTTGGTACTGCATACGGTTGAAGGCAAGGGGAAACTACAGACGTAATTTTTCCCGAGGGCATGCAGCTTCACTGTATGGTTCAATGATGATGGCGTCCTCTTGGGTAAAATATTCCGGAGGTAAAATACTCCCCCATTCGGATCTCTGGGCGGGGACTACTCAAGAGGACGTCGTTATCAGGAGAAAGAAAACTGGCTTTCTACGGATCGGAGCGTGGAATGTCAGATCCCTTAATCGGTCAGGTAGGTTAAAAAGGGAAATGGATAGGTTGACGTTAGATATAGTGGGAATTAGTGAAGTTCGGTGGCAGGAGGAACAATACTTCTGGTCAGGTAATTACAGGGTTATAAACAAAAAATCAAATAGGGGTAATGCAGGAGTAGGTTGAATAATGAATAAAAAATAGGAGTGCGGGTAAGATACTACAAACAGCATAGTGAACGCATTATTGTGAGAAAGATAGACACGAAGCTCATGCCTACTACAGTAGTACAAGTTTATATGCCAACTAGCTCTCCAGATGATGAAGAAATTGATGAAATGTATGATGAGATAAACGACATTATTCAGGCAATGATGGAAGACCAAAATTTAACAGTCATGGGTGGCTGTAATTCGAGAGTAGGAAAAGGGAGAGAAGGAAACTTAGTCGTGGAATATGGATTGGGGGAGAGAATTGAAAGAGGAAGCCATCTGGTAGAATTTTGCACAGAGCATAACGTAATCATAGCTAACATCATAGCTAACATTTGGTTCAAGAATCATAAAAGAAGTTTGTATACATGGAAGTATTCTGGAGATACTAAAAGGTATCAGATAGACTATTTAATTGTAAGACAGAGATTGAGGAACCATGTCTTAAATTGTAAGACATATACAGGGGCAGATGTGAACTTTACCACAATCTAATGGTTATGAACTAAAGATTAAAACTGAAGAAACTGTAAAAAGGTGGGAATTTAAGGAGATGGGACCTGGATAAACTGACTAAACCAGAGGTTGTATAGAGTTTCAGGGAGAGCATAAGGGAAGGGGGAAAGAAATACAGTAGAAGATGAATGGGTAGCTCTGAGGGATATAGTGAAGGGGGCAGAGGATCAAGTAGGTAAAAAGACGAACGCTTGGGTAACAGAAGAAATATTGAATTTAATTGATGAAAGGAGAAAATATAGAAACGCAGTAAATGAAGCAGGCAAAAGGGAATACAATCGTCTCAAAAATGAGATCGACAGGAAGTGTAAAATGGCTAAGCAAGGATGGCTAGAGGACAAATGTAAGGATGTAGAGAATTATCTCACTATGGGTAAGATAGATACTGCCTACAGGAAAAATAAAGAGACCTTCGGAGGAAATAGAGCCACTTGTATGAATGTCAAGAGCTGAGATGGAAACCCAGTTCTAAGCAAAGAAGGGAAAGCAGAAAGGTGGAAGGAGTACGTAGAGGATCTATACAAGGGCCAGTTACTTGAGGACAATATTATGGAAATGGAAGAGGATGTAGATGAAGATGAAATGGGAGATCCGATAATGCGTGAAGAGTTTGACAGAGCACTGAAAGACCTGTGTCGAAACAAGGCCTCGGGAGTAGACAACATTCCATTGGAACTACTAACGGCCTTGGGAGAGCCAGTCCTGAAAAAACTTTACCATCTGGTGAGCAAAATGTATGAGACAGGTGTAATACCCTCAGACTTCAAGAAGAATATAATAATTCCAATCCCAAAGAAAGCAGGTGTTGACGGATGTGAAAATTAATATATCACATCTGCAAAATACTAACGTGAATTCTTTACAGAGGAATGGAAAAACTGGTAGAAACAGACCTCGGCGGAGATCAGTTTGGATTCCGAAGAAATGTTGGATCACGTGAAGCAATACAGACCGTACGACTTATCTTAGAAAATAGATTATGGAAAGGCAAACCTACATTTCTGGGATTTGTAGACTTAGAGAAAGCTTTTGACAATGTTGACTGGAATACACTCTTTCAAATTCTAAAGGTGGCAGGGGTAAAATACAGGGAGCGGAAGGCTATTTACAATTTGCACAGAAACCAGATGGCAGTTGTAAGAGTCGATGGGCATGACAGGGAAGGAGTGGTTGGGAAGGGAGTGAGACAGGGTTGTAGCCTGTCCCCGATGTTATTCAATCTGTATATTGAGCAAGCAGCAAAGGAAACAAAAGAAAGCTTCGGAGTAGGTATTAAAATCCATGGAGAAGAAATAAAAACGTTGAGGTTCGCCTATGACGTTGTAATTCTGTCAGAGACAGCAAAGGACTTAGAAGAGCAGTTGCACGGAATGGACAGTGCCTTGAAAGGAGGATATAAGATGAACATCAACAAAAGCAAAACGAGGATATTGGAATGTAGTCGACTTAACTCGGGTGATTCTGAGGAGGAAAATAACATGATGGTCGAAGAAGAGACGATATAAAATGTAGACTGGCAATGGCAAGGAAAGTATCTCTGAGGAAGAGAAATTTGTTAACATAGAGAATGGATTTAAGTGTCAGGAAGTCGTTTCTGAAAGTATTTGTATGGAGTGTAGCCATGTATGGAAGTGAAACATGGGCGAGAAATAGTTTGGAGAAGAAGAGTAGAGAAGCTTTCGAAACGTGTAGCTACAGAAGAATGCTAAAGATTAGATGGGTAGATCACATAACTAATGAGGAGGTATTGAATAGACTTGGGGAGAAGAGGAGTTTGTGGAACAACTTGACTAGAAGAAAGGATCGGTTGGTGGGACATGTTCTATGGCATCAAGGGTTCACAAATTTAGTATTGGAGGGCAACGTGGAGGGTAAAAATCGTAGAGGGAGACCAAGAGCTGAATAAACTAAGCAGATTCAGAAGGATGTAGGCTGCAGTAGATACTGTGAGATAAATCAGCTTTCTCAGGATGGAGTAGCATGGAGTGCTGCATCAAACGAGTCTCAGGACAGAAGACCACTACAACAACAACAACGAAATTATACTTCAAAGTATTTGAAAGGAATGAAAAGGAATAACTATGTTCGCAATACTGGCATGTACAAAGTTGTTTATGGTCTGGCTCACTATTCACATCGGTAAATTTCATTGGAAGTTATTAACCAGTCACTACAGAATATTGGAACGAGTATTCTCATGAACTCTAGAAATAACTAAAGATCAATATTTGCTAATAAAATTTAATTAACGAATTAATACTATACAGATGTCGGAAAAGAATTTCATTTTAAAAACTACTCTAGAAAACAGGGAAATAAAATCAACTCCTGCTTTATGCCACATTTGCTGACTGTCATCAACACATAGCTGCACTGTTGAAAACATCAGTTGTTCATTCTTTTTTCCAAAAAGCGGTTATTGTTATCAAAAGATGGATGCGCTGTTGAAATTGTGGTTTATCCAATCTTCCTTCCACGATGCTCTTACTGTAACCAACAGATATCTGCATTGGTGAAAACGATAATAATTCGTTCTTCTAACAGTGCTTGGAATAAGACACAACACAGTCTTAAATTAATTTCGACGTCTATGACGTCTGTTAAAGATCACATCACTCTTTCCAAACATAAAACTGTGCAACAATATACGTCTACATTGGAAGAAAGTGACACGTTTTTGCCAATTATCGTAATGTCAATTTCCGCATATACGTACACAGTACTAGTTAAGTTTGTATCCAAACTCTTAAGCAAGTAGTCCAATGCTATTTCTACGCCTAATTAACAGTTCACCATCTTCTGCTTATTCTATGCTTGTCAAGTGTCACAGTGTTGTGAAATGTTTCCAAAAATACCATTGCAAGGCAAATTAAGTGCGATGTTTACGTCAAGTATCATAGTTTTTATTTTCGCTTGCATGCATAGTCCTGAAATCAGTGTGTAAAAGTCGAAAGTACGCACTCCAATGCTATTTAAACGTCTAAACTGTCACAAATGTTATCTGACATTTTAAAAGTTACGTCTAAAACTTGGATGTCGTGAAACTAACCCGACGATGCTTATACCTGCAGAAAATACTGCTCTAAACAGGCAAATACTCAAGCAGATTGAGCTGCTGAATATTAGTAATTACGCCATTATTTTGATATAAGTCATAATGCATCCTCAAATTACATATTTCAACCTGTAGATGATTCTCAAGCACCATTTTATTAGGAATACATCCAACGCAGCTTGCTACACACGAGATAAATTTAATTTGTGACATTTGATGACAAATACTGCAGTTATTACAAACATAACAAGCCTGCTCGAGGTTATGTACAATAACCACTATTGACCAAGTTTCCAATCGGAACTAAAACTCTCTTAAAGCTTTATAGACTGTATTTCCTGTAATCAACTATTAAATAACATCATCATCTTCTAAAAATACGTGACACACATAACATAAAAGAGTTACAAACATTCGGTTAGGAAGGATGGAAGGAAGCAGGTGTTAAATATTAAGAAGACAGAACGCTGTTTATTACAATGTGTCATTTAAACTACAGAGCGACATGCTATATTTATACACACTCACGGAAAGACAGAATATGGTAACACAGAGATGTTACAACTCCCAAAAATATGACAGAGTCCACATCTCGAAAACAATTAAAATTATTCATTACTTATTGTATTATATATAAGGTAAAACAGTTGCAAGTTCTCTAGAGATTAAAATAAAGATTTTCGCTTCTAAAATACAATACCTATCTACGTGCTGGAGTTAGGGTCAGGGGTACTGTTTCGTATGACAGCAGGAGCGCTCTCGTCGTCATCTCGTGCACTCTGACTGCAAATTTATACGCCACTACTCTGATTCGACTTGCGTTGCCATTCATGAAGAGCATTGCAAAGGGTGGATTCCCCAGGATAACACACGTTCACATACGGATGTTAAAACACAACATGCTCTACTGAATGTCGACATTTTGCCGGCGCCTGCGAGACCACTGCAGTTGAGTATGTATGGGACATCATCTAATGTTCGGCACCTGTACAACACAAATCATGCACGTTTGCATGCTTGGGTTCAACATTCTTGTGTTGCAGTGGTTATTAATATGCCAGTATTCACATTTGCAGTGGCTTATCTCCCACTCACATGGACCTGTGTTCTTTCAGTGTTAATCACTTAAGTATGTTACCAAAACAAACATATTCCCGAAATTTCATAACTGTACATTAATTATGTTTTGGTCTTGCGTATTGTTTTCTGTCAGTGTATACGGGGTGAACACTAATAAAACAGACAAACTTCAGGGAGAGTTTCGTGAATGGAAATGGAGGGAAAAATATGCTATGAACATGTGCACAGAAATAGATGGTAAGCTTGCAATGACAACAAATCATCCAGAACACATTGCAGAGCTACATCCCATTGACGTCAGAACATATGTTGAAAGTGACCTCCATGGGCCTGAAGGTGATAGGGACAGCAGCGGTTGTCATACAGAATACACATAATTATAATTTGATTTACACCACTTTCGCGGGCCACTTGCACGGAGTGCATGTTCATCTGTCTGACAAGACCCATGAGCATCCAAACCCCCAAAAAGCGCTTCAAATGTTGTATAATGTGGTGTCTGCCTGTGAGGATACTTGTTTTGATATGACTGTACTGCCTCTCGACCGTCTCCATGTGTGTGGGCGTACACAAATACCATCCCGGATTGTACCCGACGTGAACACCTGACCATTCTGCTCCTACAGTGTGCTGAGTCAATCACGAAGCCTGAAACACATAATGAACACGCGGCATGTGGTCAGAAGAACTCTCATTGGAAAGGGCCATCTATTGTGGCAACTGTGCATTGTCGGACACGTGTTCCTAGGACCTACTTTCCTCAGTTTCCAGTCAGGAATCCGTCCCGGCAGTCTGCCGGTTTTTTATTAGTGTTAACCCTGTATGTAATTTCTCAATAACAGGAACAAGGGCGTACCCAGGATCTGAACTAGGGGGTGGTCATAATAGTCTCAGGAAACAAGGACTCGAGACAACACACATCACTTCTTATTAAATAAAACACTAAACCCGTGTAAAACTGCTTTTAATAAACATTTTGAATACAAGAATGCACTTGTACAATCCGAGACAACATGCAGCATACCTTATTAAATAAAACAGTAAACTAGCGAAAAACTGCTTTCAATAAACATTTTAAATATAAGAATGCACTTGTTTAAAAATAAATTGTTTTAATTCAGCAATAATCTTCTAGGATTTGCCGCAAAATTTCTCAATTACTTTCTTCTCTAACATCTCGCAGTTTTCTTTTACATAATTGCGGTGTACGCTCAGCAGGCACAATCCTGGGAGCCTTTCTTCTGCCATCGTGCTTCTGAGCCACATCTTCACTCTTCGAAGTGTGCTGAAGGATCGTTCCACCGTCGCTGTTGTGCATAAAATAGTGCTCAAAATTTTTAGTGCTTTTTTCATGCTAGGGAAAAAATATTGTTCTCGTTAAACAGGTCAACGACTTCGATATCTTTAATTTAGCTTCAGTTATATTCTTTTTCCTCCACAAATTGTACCATAGTTCCAGTTCTCCGGCAATATCATCCAATCCATAAAATGTTCTAAACAATTCTTCACTTTTGAGGAAGTCTGTTACACTAGAATTGCTCATATTCAAGGCATGTGGCTTATTTAGAGCAAAAGCTGTTGTATTTTCTTTTGAAAATCGTATATTTAATGATGACATGAATGATTCGATGTATGGTATTTCCAGCGAACGTCGCCAGTATCGGTTGTCATTTGGGGATAGTGGATTGTTTCTGAATTTTTGCTTGCAAGCAAAACGTACGAACATATATTTCTATTTCCAGTTCCTCTGTTATAACTTGTGCTTTTGCAAGTAATACGCTTGTTACTCTGTCTGCTTCCGTTCGATCATTACTGAGCACGTCAAGGATTCGTCTGATGTCTTCCTTCACCGCGATCGTATCTACAGACATAGACTGCTTGACATTAGCTACTGGTTCCAAAACTGCTGAGTATTTGGCTATTGTTTGTAAAGATAAGATGAACACTGGTTTGGTAACGGCTGAATGCAACTGTACTCATATTTCCTCGTTGCATTATTTCCCTCAGTAAACAATTTTTCTAGAACTCTCACAACCTCTGGGAAATTTTGAGAAAATAGTCTGATGGTTTTATATTTTTCAGACCATCTCGTCTCACTCATTCTTGTTAAATTGGGAGCGTATTTCCGACGTGTACTCGATTCTCTAAAAAAGTTTATAGTGTATTTCACAGTGGCAACAGTATTCCTAATTTCCGCCACTGCGTTTGCATAGTTCACCACAAGGTTGAGTTTGTGGCTTGAGCAATGAACGTATGCTGCTCGATAATATTTCTTTATTAATATGACTTGTACACCACTATCTCTACCTGCCATTGTAGAGCAGCAATCGAAGCCAAATCCTACACAGTCTTCTGCTGGATGATTATTACTAATCAAGGAACTGTCAATTGCTTCGGTGATTGAAGAGGCTTTTTGTGACTTCAGTTCTATAAAACGTACAAATTCTTCCCGGATTTTCACTTTTCTTTCGTCGTAGAACCGCACGCCTGTTGGTAGCTCTTCCTTCCCAGCTATGTCAGCTGTTTCATCAGCCAAGACTGCATAAAACGTCGCTGTTTAATGTCAGTGATTATGCTCTCCTTACTAACATCGCCACACAGGTTTTTTATAATTATTTTATAAATCACTTGCACTAAATGTCTCGCCATCTACTGCTTGTCATGACCTGCACGTCAACTGCTATTAATCTACAGTTAGCGCCAGCTGTAACTAAAAAATTAATAGTGTAGGAGCAGGAAAGCATTTTACATTTAAATATGGTAGGAGAAACGATGTTGCTCGTTAGAAACTTCACATAGTCATGATCACTTACTGCCTACAAGTGAATACGCTGTTCCTTGGCGACGTAACATGCCTGCGAATACCGGAGCGGTTTGCTTATCGTGAAATTTCTTATTTCTATAAACTTTCCTGCCGGCAGTAACGTGCCGAAGACGAAAAAATTACTCCCGGATCTGCGCGATCGAGTTGCGTACGTCCATGAACATGAACATTAAAATTAGAAAATACTGAATCTGTCAATATGCGCAAGTGCTATAACATATTGTATAACGTCACATTTCTTTTACAGTAATTTTATTACAGAAGCAGTATAATAATGCAGACATATTACAACTATAATATAACTGTACGGCTTGATCCTTTGATAATATCATACGTACGTTACAGGAATGAAAGGGGAAAACACCTCATTTTATGTTGCGTGGAGCACAGATTAAATGTTGGTAAAATAGGACATGGTCAGAAAATTATGAACGAATGTTCTAACTTGGCATAAAAGTGGAAAATTAAGAATGTGGGTCCTGTATAAGGTAAAAGATCCAGAGTTTGCCTGCAGTATGAAAGGGAGCATTAGACAACGTTAACGTGAAACAGAGACAGGGACAACACAGAAGGCGAATAGAAAGCTTTGAAAAATGAATCATTGGAAGCAGCTGAGACTGATACAAGCAAAAAGACAGGGCCCAGTAGAAATCCTCAGATAACACGCGATGTATTGGATTTAATTGACGAAAGGTTCAAAAACGCAAGGAAATGCAACATTCTTTCCTGCTGAGTACGCCCTATCGTAGGCAGAGGAATGATGAGAATTCCAGTCATACCGTCTATCTCCGTTAAGAGAGCTGAGGTATGAACACGTTGCACGCCTCAAGTCAACGTGCGAATGCAATATTTGTGACCGCTAATGCCTCTAGCAGCATGAGTGAAAGAAGTTATTGGTGAGAGGTGAAATCAGCTGTACTCCAGTGAATGTCTTGGGTAAGGCGTCCAACACTACAAGACTAGTTTATGTTAAGTTCCACACGAATACGCAAACACTGACACACCGTGGCGCCGTTTTGCATTCAGGGAAGTTTTAATGTGGGGGAATCCTTTGTCACACATATGAAATACAACACGTAGTTCCACATAACTGAGAACCCCATTATTAACGATCATACAGCTATTAGTTATCCTGCTGCCGTAACATTTTGGACTAAATAACGTAAGTCCTGGTGGAGTGGAAACAACAAGGAACTTCGCTGTTTAAGTGAGAGAACTTTAAGATGAATTGAGGCATTGACATGGGAAAGGTAGTAAATCAAAATAATTAATTTTCAGATCGAAAAGGTTGTATCACATGTCACCAATGGCATAGAAGTTCCTTCCAGAAAGTGAAAACTGTGAGCGGCTACGTTCTTACAAACGATACAAGATGGAACTTGTAGTAACATCACGCGAGCTGGGATGGATGTGCGAGAAAATCAACAAACCCCGGAGTTAGTAGCTTTGACCCTGTGGCCAACCTTTCATAACTGTGTTACTGGTTCCGAAGTACCGTTAGCAGGACTTGTTACTACGACAAAATACCTGCGAAAGCTTCTCCATGCAAACTGGTAAGTCATATTTACCGTCTACGACATTTTTATTACTACGTTCACTGGGAACACCTAGTTTTATGTTTTAGTAGCTCGTGTACTCTGCTTCACTCAGGGAGTTGATACGAGATTGTGTGGTAGCTGGAATAAAAGCATAAACGTTAAAGTTATTGAAAACATATTCTAACTATTTACGATACCTGTTTATAAATAACGTTTTTCATTTTCTTATCCAGGGTATATATGTTAAAAAAATTTCGAATCACTTAGTCGAGAGCATGCTACATGTAATTGACCGTGAGAAAAGCAGGAGTCTTTGAGAATCATACCAAAATATTTTAAATTTGTTCTTGTGTTTTGTTAATTGTAAAATTAGGCTAGTTTTATTGGAAATTGTAATCTTTTAAATTTGACTGGCAGTTCAGTAGAGATTAGTGGTACTCTGGGGATAAAGAGTGCGTGTCCTTTTATTTTCGAGTCAGAAGTTCGGCTCCGATGATGTTGTTCGATAACCGTTTGACAGTCATCCTTGTTTACACAGTTCAGGTGTACTGAAATTTCTCAATAGTATGATCGGACATCCAATTTTAAGTCGGAGGCAGTGTAATGGCCTTCCTGGTTCTTGCAAAGAATTTAGAACTTCCGTAGGGAAGTTCCCACTTTATGCAACGCTTACAATCGTGTCGATTGATTTGTATACTCTCTCATCATCGGGAATTTTCTTTTTAATATTGAAGTTGATATCGTCGACAACATTATTTTTAGTTGCAAAAACTGCCCTTTCAAATAGCCAGTCCCTATCTGTATAGTTGTGAACGATGTTTGGATAAATTCTGTCGACGAGTTCGTTTCCAGCAGTGGCTAAGTTGCAGAAATCACAATTTAATTTAACGAGGCCGGTCGTCTGATAAGTGGATATGTTCCTTCGCTTATTTCTAACTTTTCGTAGGGCTTGCATCTCAAGTGGTACTAAGATCTGGTTGCTTACTGTCAAGAGTTTAGCTTCTAGGCGTATCAGTGTTTCATTCTACACTATTGGTCATTAAAATTGCTACACCACGAAGAAAACGTGCTACTGACGCCAAATTTAACCGACAGGAAGAAGATGCTGTGATATGCAAATCATTAGCTTTTCAGAGCATTGACACAAGATTGGCGCCGGTGGCGACATCTACAACGTGCTGACATGAGGAAAGTTTCCAACCGATTTCTCATACACATGAGCAGTTGACCGGCGTTGCCTGGTGAAACGTTGTTGTGATGCCTCGTGTAAGGAAGAAAAATGCGCACCATCACGTTTCCGATTCTGACGATGGTCGGATTGAAGCCTATCGCGATTGCGGTTTATCGTATCCCGACATTGCTGCTCGCGTTGGTCAAGATCCAATGTGTGTTAGCAGAATATGGAATCGGTGGGTTCAGGCGGGTAATACGGAACGCTGTGCTGGATCCCAACGGCCTTGAATCACTAGCAGTTGAGACGACAGGCATCTTATCCGCATGGCTGTAACGGATCGTGCAGCCACGTCTCGATCCCTGAGTCTACAGATGGAGACGTTTTGCAAGACAACAACCATCTGCACGAACAGTTCGACGACGTTTGCAGTAGCATGGACTATCAGCTCGAAGACCATGGCTGCGGTTACCCTTGACGCTGCGTTACAGACAGTAGCGCCTGCGATGGTGTACTCAACGACGAACCTGGGTGCACGAATGGTAAAACGTCATTTTTCGGATGAATCTAGGTTCTAATTACAGCATCATGATGGTAGAATCCGTGTTTGGCGACATCGCGGTGAACGCCCACTGAAAGCGTGTATTCGTCATCGCCATACTGTCGTATCACTCGGTGAGATGGTATGGGGTGCCTTTGGTTACACGTCTCGCTCAGCTCTTGTTCGCATTGACGGCACTTTGAACAGTGGACGTTACATTTCAGATGTGTTGCGACCCGTGGTTCTAACCTTCATTCGATCCCTGCGAAACCCTACATTTCAGCAGGATATCGCTCGAGTGCTTGTTGCAGGTCCTGTACGGGCCTTTCTGGATACAGAAAATGTTTGACTGCTGCCCTGGCCAGCAAATTCTCCAGATCTCTCACCAACTGAAAACGTCTGGTCAATGGTGGCCGAGCAGCTTGCTCATCACAATACTCCAATCACTATTCTTGATGAACTGTGGTATGGTGTTGAATGTGCATGGACAGCTGTACCTGTACACGCCATCTCAGCTCTGTTTGACTCAATGCCCAGGCGTGTCAAGGCCGTTATTACTGCCAGAGGTGGTTGTTGTGGGTACTGATTTCTCAGGATCTATGCACCCAAATTGCGTGAAAATGTGATCCCGTGTCAGTTCTAGTATAATATATTTGTTCAATGAACACCCGTTCAATATCTGCATTTCTTTTTAGTGTAGCAATTTTATGGCCAGTAGTGCAGATGTCCAAGTTGAATTCGGTGATCAGATGATGAAGAAACTGTCGGATTTGGTACAGTATGTCAGGAATCATACTCTCTTTAAAGAGTCTCATAGCTGTTTTGGATTAAATGGGTTACATGTTGTTGGAATTAAGACGAATAAATTTCTCAATTGCTCAGTTGAGGTTTCTAGTGAGGCTTTTTGTAACGCTAATTCTCAGTGATTTTCGTTTTCCAGTAGTCGTAATCGTCGGCATACTGATCTGTACTTGTGGCATAGCTAACTGTCAACAGTCAACAGCCTGGTCCCCATATTTACTGTACTAAACATCCGAAGATGGAAACAATCGGCGTTGTCCGGATGTACGGTGTATAATCAGCCTAGAGCGGTAGTTTTCATGATTCCTGAATGATCCTCTCCTCGAATTCCTTGTTTTCGTCGTTGAAAGAACCTTCTTGTTGTGTTCCACGTATAATACGAAAGGACGTCGACGTATATAGGATGCATTTGGCGCAGTTAGTAAAAAGTTCTGATATGGTATGTTGTAAATTCACATAGAAGTAAATCTTTGTTGTTCCATGTCGATTTTTCTTTCCTGCCACGTCTCTCTTTTCTTCTTTCGTATCTTGCAGTAATACCACCCGTTTAAAACTTCAGCCAAGATAATTATGATGTCATCTGCAATCTTGGCACATAACCTGTTCTGTCAAGTCCTTCTGTGAACATACCATTGACGAAATTAAGGCTACAAGCGCGAGAATGTTTTACAGTAATCTCGTGCTTACCATGAAATGCAGGTAATAGGCGACGAGGTTTTGAAAGGCACCAAAGAGGCTGCGGAGCCATGTCAATTGTAGGCCGTGGCCAGCTGTGTTAGGTTTCTTCGTTGAGGATGCATGGCGCAAACAGTGCAATCGAATTGGTCCCATACATCCTCGATTAAGTTTAAACCCGAGGAGTGTGGTTGCCAAGGGAGTACGGTAAACTTATCCTAATGTTTTTTGAACCACGCACATATACTTCAAGCTGTGTGAAGCATTTCACTGTGCTTTTGGTAGATGCCATCGTGTCGAGAAAAACAAGCTACATGTTGGAGTGGACATTGTCAGTAAGGATAAATGCATAGCTTTGTTAATCCACTGCGCCTTAGAAAATGATGAGATCACCCAGGGAATGGCATGAAAACATTCCCCAGACCATATTTCTCCCTGCTCCGGCATGGACCCTACGGACCATTGTTCGAGGGTGTTTGCTTTCAGATGCTCCACGCTATAGACACCAACCGCCCCTCTCCAACGGAACACAAAACGTGATTAATTTGAAGTGTCCACATGCCGCCATTCAGTGGAAGTCCAGCCACAATACTAATGTACAGATTCCAGCCTTCATCAGTGATGAGCAGAACTCAGCATGGGTGCATCCACTTGGCGTCTGCTGTGGGGCAACATACGAGCAGCATTTGCTGAACGCTCGTTGAGGAGGCACTATTGATAGCCCCTTGGTTCACCTGAGCTGTCGATTTCGCAATAGGTGCACACCAAATCACCAGCACACATCTCCATAGCCATTGTTAACCCCTGTCATATGTACATGAAACAACTACAAATATGGGCAACCGTCAGCAATACAATGGAATGACAATAAAAATTTGTGCCAGTTCTTGACTAGAATCCAAATTTCCCAGTTATTATGGGCAGTTACCTTAACATTAGGCTATCTGAGCACGATTACAGCCCAGATTAAACTTCCATATGTCATCAACTATGTGTCTACAGCCTAGGTTGGTACGTAATTATGTATATTCCCATACTGCAGAGACATATTAATTAAAATTCACTTGCCCAGTGATGGCGGATAAATCCAATACTGCACTGCCTGTATTGTATATGATGCAAGCAAACTGCACTGTGTGGTTGATAGCAGTACTAACATAGCCACCCCCTCCCTCTCCCCTACCCCCCCTCCACCACTACATTTAGTGGATACGTGAACCGTATAGCATGGAAACAGCTGCCCCTCTGTACCCCTTTCACTGCCCCCACCTGTTCTGCCAATCAAGCTGACATACTATCAATACGTCACGAGCTCCCTTCCTCCCCTCCTCAGAAGACTGGTCCTATCGTTATGACGTGGAGCAGGACTTTGTGCTTGTGGTGTAGTTGATAGGGGTAGCTCTGCTATCGACAGCTCAAACACTCTCTTTGCTATCGATCGCCGCCGGCCACACCAATGAGACCGAACTAGCAAGACAAGTCCACAGAGGTTCTATGCACCACCGTCGGGGGCTGCTCTTGAAATAGAGCGACACATGGACACAATTTCTGTTCTGCCCCGGGATACATTCTAGTCAGTGCCTAGTCCACATCAAGCAGCACTAGGAGTAATGTATCCAGCGACAACAGAGTTAGGGACCATCAGCTACACTCTTCAAGCTGTGCTTCAACTCAGATGTTTCTGTTTCTAGTTGGGGTACTTACGTTGATCTTTTATGGTGCAAACAAATGTATTTGTTACCTTTCTGTTTGTTTGTAAAAAATTGAAGTATGGATATTTCGAGTAAGGGTGTCACCAAAGAGTCACATATGCTTCGAACTTGTTCCTAATATACAAAAACGTATTTTAAAATTAAAGAGAATAATTTAGTAGTACACTCTTATATGCTCTTTTTCCGAGAGAAAACTGTAGTTCCAAGCTAGTGTTTACAGTGTAAGTGATTGGCATATTCTGCCAACTTTAATCACATACCACTTTCTCCATGATGTATTGTAGCTCCCTCTTAAGTTACTACAAGAGTAGTTGTATATAAGATTTTAACTATTTTCTTATGGTATACAATGGTATACAGATGATTTTGCAATAAGTGTAATGCACATACTCGACTGACTAAATTACATGATGTGTTTTGTTCATCTCCTTGAGTACAAAATCGTTAAGTCCTAATGATTCTACAACTCCTGCTGTTGCTAAGTTTAAAATGGAACTCAGATGTTTCGTGCTACTGAATTTTATGACATCCCTCAGTGTAATGTATTGTAAATACATGTATTCAAATATACTGCACCACACCGTTTCTGATTATAAACGTAACTGAACTTCTTCCTACATGCAATTTTGTCACAGATGTTGCGATTGTTCGTTGTGAACAGTTTCCTTCAAATGTTCTCGGCTAGTAATTTATTGTAAGTGATAAGACAGAAAACTCTGATTGAGATTCGTTCACTCTAAACATGGAAATATATTAATTAATGCTTCGAATTTTTACCACTTATAAACATTTATTGCACTGTCAGTATAGCATCATTACTTCAATCTCAAACAGTTACGTAAATTTCAACTGCTGAGACGTGATAAAAGATGCATGTGTGTAGTTTTATGCAATGTGTGCAGTGGATAAAATCTTTATGGAACATTGGATTTGCATGGGTAGCACAATGGTGAACTCTGGTCTGTGATAAATATATTTCATTGTTATATGGACTTTCCGCACTCTTCTTGACGACAGTTCTTTGTTACAATGTTTGGTTTAGTTTGACGTATTAATTGTGTAGCTAATTACCACAAGGAATAATAATTCTGTTTTCACTGTCCTTAAGTCCTGTTGTTTTTCGTAATACACTCCTGGAAATGGAAAAAAGAATACATTGACACCGGTGTGTCAGACCCACCATACTTGCTCCGGACACTGCGAGAGGGCTGTACAAGCAATGATCACACGCATGGCACAGCGGACACACCAGGAACCGCGGTGCTGGCCGTCGAATGGCGCTAGCTGCGCAGCATTTGTGCACCGCCGCCGTCAGTGTCAGCCAGTTTGCCGTGGCATACGGAGCTCCATCGCAGTCTTTAACACTGGTAGCATGCCGCGACAGCGTGGACGTGAACCGTATGTGCAGTTGATGAACTTTGAGCGAGTGCGTATAGTGGGCATGCGGGAGGCCGGGTGGACGTACCGCCGAATTGCTCAACACGTGGGGTGTGAGGTCTCCCCAGTACATCGATGTTGTCGCCAGTGGTCGGCGGAAGGTGCACGTGCCCGTCGACCTGGGACCGGACCGCAGCGACGCAAGGATGCACGTCAAGACCGTAGGATCCTACGCAGTGCCGTAGGGGACCGCACCGCCACTTCCCAACAAATTAGGGACACTGTTGCTCCTGGGGTATCGGCGAGGACCACACGCAACCGTCTCCATGAAGCTGGGCTACGGTCCTGCACACCGATAGGCCGTCTTCCGCTCACGCCCCAGCATCGTGCAGCCTGCCTCCAGTGGTGTGGCGACAGGCGTGAATGGAGGGACGAATGGAGACGTATCGTCTTCAGCGATGAGAGTCGCTTCTGCCTTGGTGCCAATGATGGTCGTATGCGTGTTTTGCGCCGTGCAGGTGAGCGCCACAATCAGGACTGCATACGACCGAGGCACACAGGGCCAACACCCGGCATCATGGTTTGGGGAGCGATCTCCTACACTGGCCGTGTACACCTCTGGTGATCGTCGAGGGAATACTGAATAGTGCACGGTACATCCAAACCGTCATCGAAGCCATCGTTCTACCATTCCTAGACCGGCAAGGGAACTTGCTGTTTCAACAGGACAATGCACGTCCGCATGTATCCCGTGCCACCCAACGTGCTCTTGAAGGTGTAAGTCAACTACCCTGGCCAGCAAGATCTCCGGATCCTTCTCCCATTGAGCATGTTTGGGACTGGATGAAGCGTCGTCTCACACGGTCTGCACCTCCAGCACGAACGCTGGTCCAACTGAGGCGCCAGGTGGAAATGGCATGGCAAGCCGTTCCACAGGACTACATCCAGCATCTCTACGATCGTCTCCATGGGAGAATAGCAGCCTGCATTGCTGCGAAAGGTGGATATACACTGTACTAGGGCCGACATTGTGCATGTTCTGTTGCCTGTGTCTATTTGCCTGTGGTTCTGTCAGTGTGATCATGTGATGTATCTGACGCCAGGAATGTGTCAATAATGTTTCCCCTTCCTGGGACAATGAATTCACGGTGTTCTTATTTCAATTTCCAGGAGTGTATTAACTATGGTGTTAGCAAATGAGTGGACACACAGGCTTGGTGTGAGCCCATTTGTTTTTTCCAAAATGTACCGTTAGTCACTATCGAATTCATTGTGAAATGTGATAAGTACCATATAAATGACTGTCTTTAGTGTAGAATTTCCACTACCGTTGGTTATCTGAAGGTAAAGCTGTGGTTGAAGACAATGGAAGAGGTAGTTGTGTTTGTCATTGTCTTAGGCAAGGGCTACAGTAAAAAAAGAAAAAAAATACGTATTTTCTTAAAATGTTCTTAAAATTTGGACTAATATGTAACTTGGTAGCTTATAGGTATCAATAATCGCTTCAATGCCCTTCCCTCACTACACCTCTCCAGTTCACCTCTCTTCTACATATTCCTTCAAGTTTTCAACTTTCCCTTCTTCAGTATGGTTTTCTTTCTCAGCTCTCGATGTTCATATAGCTGCTTCTTGTCTCTTCGAGTGTCTCGTTAATTTTTCTATAGGTGGTCTCTACCTTTTAGTGTATTATGCATGCTTCTAAATCACTGTATCCCCTTTTACCTGCCTTCCTTACTTGCATTTACATATTTTCTCTTTTCGTCGGTTCGAAGATAAGTTATGTTAGAACCAGATAGAATTTTTGGAGAAATTTTGTGCCTCTTAATTTGCAGGGTTCTTGCTCCTTCATAACCCAATAATACTCCAAATTTAGCAAATACTCCCGGAAAGCCTTCCACTTACTGACACAGCAATTTCTCACTGTACATAATGCAGCAAATCCGCAACATCAAACTCGTATTAGTTCGAGTGGCATGTATGCTACGTTTAAGAATCGATGACGACGCACAGTCTCATCAGAAGTAAAGCCCTGGTGTTAGGTACTTGGAAGTACAGTTTGCAGTACATGCGTAGCATAATTAATTGTACCTGATCTTATTTCGCCTTCAGACAATTTTCTTCCAGAAAATCCTCCCTGAAATCTTTACATGTTTTGCATTGTGTCACAATAAAATACATGTGCTCCATTGATTCTCCATGCAAATATCTATACGAAAACTGAATGTTTAGTGTATCTGACCATGATGAGGGCAACATCCCTGGAATTGAATGATCCTGGTGTTTGGGTGGAGGTCGTTTGAGGGTCAGGAAGGACCAAGTATGCTCCTGGCCTCTCTTCAGCAGCGCTTCTCGGTACCTCTGGTTAACCTGGACCTTAACCATAGAACCCAGACTTTTTGCAATTTTTTTAGTACATCGAGTTCCTAGATACTGACTAGTATTGTCTGATTACACACATAATCACAATATTGTTCTGTAGTCGCACTTAACACTCTGACCTGCTTATCTACTTCCGAAATCTTATTGTGTGGAACTATAAAGCATTTTTAAAACGTGGTCACATGACGATCAGTGCGTTTATTCTCGATATCTTGACCTCTGCAGTGCGTTTTAGCTTGTACTTCATATGTCGTCTACTAATGTATTCAACATACGTCATTACGTCTGCGCCCCTGTCTTCACTTCTTCTGTCATTTCTTTTCCTCCATCCACCATTGCGTTCAACTTTTTATCAAGCTCTTTCCCTGATTCCTTAATTTTCTCCATCGACTTACCATGGATTGAAGACTCAGATTTAATAACTGTTTCTCATGTTGTTTATTTTGTGCTTTAAACGTCTTATTGATGTTCACGAACGGTACTCTGTTTTCCTTGCTTAGATCTTCGAACACTTCGTCACGCCTTTTATTTAAACTTTTAAAGTGTTTGTCAGTCTTCGTGTTCTATTCCTCATACTTTTTATGCCGCCTGTCAATCCTTTATTGATGTGAACTAAGACTCCCTACTGAGTGGAAATATGAAATGCAGGTTGTGTATGTGTTTACTATTTTCAAACCACTGGCTGTGCTTCGATTCCTCGGGAACAGTAACTGTGGTAATTCTACTGTCCTTTACAAGCGTTTGTAGACTTTGGAACTGTCTTGAACTTCTCTGCTTACGTTTCTTGTATTTGTCTGCTTTGCTTGCCTCGTTTCCTACCTACTGTGTAATTATCTTTGTACAAATTTTGGAAACACTCTGAATTCTCTTTAAATTGCTCTACATAAGTTAGCCCTCTGGGATCTGAATATCAGTGTAAGGCTTCAGCTAAATATGGCATACGTGAGGAAAGATGAGATGCTGTTATACGGACGGCATAAAACTTCCATCATCTCAGCAACAGGTGCTTCCAAAGTCATTGAGTTAATATGAGTGTACTTCCTACTTTTAGAAATGCTGGAAAGGCTTACTAATACCTTGGGTTTAGATGTGGGCAACTGGGTACGTCAGATAGCCAAACGTTATTCTTGCAAATACTATAAATCTTCAACTGCGGCTGATTAAGAATTAAACTGATCTAATATTTTTTCTGTTAATATCTTACTGATGTCCACTAAGCATTGTTCTGAATCTAAGAATACAGTGTTTCCAGAAAATGCTATACAGGAGACAACAGTGAGGAAACAGCTGTATTTAGTCATGTACCATTTGTCACACACCTCTACGGAAACTTAGTAACAAACTATTTTAGTGTCTATGATGAACTCTCCGAGGTTATGACGTTTAATACGTTTTTTAAGATCAACTTATCAACCTCTAAGAATTGCTGAACACCTGTAAGGTCAATAAGTCTTCGTGTAAATTCGAGCAATTATCCTTTTATTCTGATCTATAGCGTAACTATTTTACAGTATTAAATGACGTAATGCTTCTTCAGAATGTCTACTTAAAATGTGTTACTTATTTCAGGTGTATAGTTTTAAAAATAAAGGCTTATGCACTAATAGTGAGACAATTTATTTCTGGAGATGTTAGTATTGTGGTGGTGAAAATAGTGTCACGATATCCATTCTGTGAAATTAGATCCTGTTCCGCATTCTCTTCAAGCGGTCGAAGTCCGAGTAATTAGATAATGGAAGAGATGCCTATCGACTGTCTTTCCGTTACGTGGTTTTTCGCAGTGCAGAGAACCTGCGCTACGGAACTTTATTCGTTGCTTGTATGGAAAGTGAGTTAGTGAAATGCGTTTCTCTTTTGGTGGACGGAGGTGTTGATTAACAACTACCTCAATTGGTGTAAGGAAGCCAATTACCGTAAGTGATATCCCGCTTTAAAAAAAAGTTTCATCTTTCTTACTTCATTAGATTTTTTTTTAATCTATAGAGTCTGACGCATTATTAATCATCTGTCTGCCGGATACAGGAGCAGCTTTATTCCCACAAAATCTCTATGATTAAATGTACAGAATGACAACACCTACAGGCATTTTTATGAATGCATCTTCAGACAAAGATCTTGAGCTAGAAACTATAAATCAGTTAAACCTTTTCACAGGGACATCGTAATAAATCTCAAAGCTAAAGTCGTCCTTTAGGGAACCTGTATCACAGTGAAAACTGACTGGCTACAACTGCACTACAACACGTTCACAATTTTGTAACTTCCTGTCTGTCTAAATTTTTCGCTGCCTCAGAGGTATTCTTTCAACAGTATAATGGGAAACTAGATGAGGAAGCTTATATCTGCCTTTCGTAGTTATGAACGCTGCACCATTATAATGATACAGTATTTCTGAATTGCATGGTCATAACAAAATAATTTTTACATGTGATTTTTGCGAATCAGTTGATGATAAATACACGAAGTGAGTGGGTGAAAAACAAAAAAAAGGTTCACGTTTCTTAAAATCTCTGTACATTTAAAGAACTGTTTTGTATGCAAAAAATTATTTTAAACACTAGAAACTGTTTTTTTTTTTGCCTTGGTTTTAGATTGATTTGAAATTACTGGATCTGATATTCTGGAATTTTATTGTATAATGTTACAGTAATATAATTTTATGTGTCTGTGGAAAATTTGATGGCCATTTATCCTGTAGTGTAATTGTATAAGCATGAATTATGTGTCCTCTGAAGAAGACAGTCAGATGGATAAAAAAATGAAACAATGAC
The DNA here is from genome assembly GCF_023897955.1 of Schistocerca gregaria. NCBI lineage: Eukaryota > Metazoa > Arthropoda > Insecta > Orthoptera > Acrididae > Schistocerca > Schistocerca gregaria. Next base: position 70,692,061 of record NC_064923.1, on the reverse strand, counting down.
AATATATCTCATTACACGTTTTCTTCAAAGGGGGAACACACACTGAAGAGACATTCTTTGGTATCATACTCACATTGACTTATTTACCTATTTATTTATTTAACGCAGTCTGGTTAAGGACATCAGCCTCTTTCCTACATCCGACAAGGGATTCACACATACAGTACTTTGTCACATCATAGTTACACAAGAAATTACAATTTTAGTAATATAAATGATTTCGATGTCTGCAGTATCTATGTGAGTAAATAAAACTGACTATAAGCTAATAGCGTTAATACTAGTAGTACATGCTCTAGTGCAATTGCTGCCACTAATGGTAATAATAGTAATAAAAATAATAGTGGTGACAAAAAAATCTTCTTCCCTTCTGCTAGATTTGTAAATCCCTCCATTAAATCGTATTGTTTCTTATGGTTCTCCTCTCAGAATTTCATGGACTGATTCATGCTGCAGAAGTTAATGTCATTCTCCTTGTTTATTACACTCCCATACTGAATTATCTGGCAGTTCTTCAGAGCAGACTCACGTGTATTGCCTGGTATCTGGTTTCTTCTGTGACGTAGATGTATGTTGTAGGTGACCAGTGTAGCCACTCGTCTCGAGAACTCCATGTATATCATTAAGACCCTCCCCCACGTTTTTTGGGAAACTATAGGCACATTATCCTCTTGGTGCTGTGTTCCTGGAACGTAGTCATTCTTGCTCGAGTCGTACTTTAATCTGTTCTGTAATTGATGTAGCTGTTTTTTAGAGTCTGTATTTGGTCCATTTCCGAATACAAACAGATATATATGTTTTATAAATTATAGAGTGCACAATCAGTCGTCATTTTTTGTAAGTGTTTTTACGCAAATCCAGATTTCGGCTAGTGCCTAGCCATTATATATGCTACATTTTCTAATCTCGATATGTTAGTTCCCTCTCCTTATATCCCAAGAAACTCATTAGTGGTGCACGCCACTTGTTATACGCCAGCCTTCTGGCATCTGTCTGTTGCCTGAAAGCGCGTCCAGCTGTTTGACGTGAATTACTTTCTCCTGAACAGACGCTGGAAAATTAAGAACTATTATTTCTACTAGCTGAGATTCACGTAAAGGATCAGTTAAATACTGGTTCATTTTTCAATAGTGCTGAAAGAACTCCTTATAACTATCACTGCTACTGTTTTCAAAGGTCCTCGATTCGAATATTTCTCTTTTTATACTGTTTTGTGTACTTGTGGACCAGTATTGGTTTAGGAATGCTCTAACATATTCTTGGTATGTTTTACATGTATTAGTGGCTCCTGTTCCCCATGATATTGCATACCCTTCAAAACGACTGGTTACAAATTTAAATTTTTCCTGTTCTGTCATGTTTTCAGGTATGATGCCCTCAAACTGACAAATGAAAGCAACAGTGTGTATACTACCGTTGCTAGAAAAGGTATGAAATTTGTAAGATTGGCATTACTGACTACTTCATTAATATGAACAATGCCCTTTCGTTTTTTTCTGTTCAACCACGTTTCGAGCTTCTGTTTTAACGCACTACCATGTTTTCTTTATTTTTACTCACCTCGCTTAGTTTAGGTATGTTTTCTAACCTTTGCTCTATTTCTCTCAAACGACCCTGAATCGTCTTTGTATTACCATTGCAAACAGATTCTATTCATGACAATTTACTACTAAGGACTGCATTATCGTCATTTAAGTCTAGGACCTATCTGTTTTGCCTTTCATGGACATCTTAACAAATTTTCTTTATTTTCCACTGATCATTAAGAAATTTAATGACTTCATCCATAGCTGATAATACTAAAGTATCTTGAGCTTGCATGAGGTTATTTATTTTATTTACTTAATCATCAATCTTATCATTAACCTCTAGCTTACGGTTATCTAATTTTTGACTCCATTCTTTACTCTCATGTTCAATTCTTTCCTCACAAGCTCCTATTCTAGTTTCATGATAATCAGCCCTGGTGTCTAAATTACGATTCATTTCTGCTATCTCCTCGTTTGTTGCTTCTATTTTATCAGCAAGTAATTTTTGCCCTTTGTTTAATTCATTTGAATCCTTTTCAAATTCTTTATGCCCCTGTTCTATCTTTTCTTCTAGCCCAGATACTAACTTCATTAATATCTCAACCATACTTTTATTATTATCTTGTGTAGGCAATGCATCAGCTGATACTGTTCTATGGCTTAATCTATTTGTTCTACTTGTTGATTCATTAGCAATGGCGGTGTCAGAGTCATCACCTCTCCAAATTAACTATTGCTACTATCTGAAAGTATGTTTTCTTGGAAAACTTCAGTTTCTACGCCAGATTATTCTGGTAAATAGCTATCCTCCATTTTGTACACCTTCCCCTTTACTTATATTACTAATGTCATGTTACATACACTGTAACATTGGCTTGCCGATTCAATTTCATTACACTGAGGTGGCACTGCCTCTCTATCCCTAAGATTTTACCGCATTTACTTTCCTCCAACATTTTGTCATTAGAGAAATAATAACCAAACAATTTAACAATATTCTTAGAAATCGCTGTGGCTGTCAATACTAGCTTCCCCTCGCTAGCTGTAAAATGATTTATCTTCCACGCTACCTTCTTCTCCGGCACGAAGCTGCTGCTCGCCGCATTGGTTTTTTCGTGATGGGTGTCTTCGGCTGCCAGAGTCAACCACAGACGCCTATCCTTGCCGTTTGCCGCTCTCTGTCGTTGGACAAAGCTGGTGGATGCGCCAGGTGTTGCTTCCGAGTCATTCGTCTCGCCTAATGTACGCTGCTCTGCTAACTGCTCCCTGAAGCGTTGTTTTTCGTAGCAGTGGAATGAAACGTAATTTCATTCGACCGCGCACACACAACGTAATCCATTTGGACTGCGCACACGTTTATAACTTTACACTTCCATTTGCGTTTTCGTGTTTTCACTTTCAACTACGCGGCGCGGACTAATTAGTAGCATTTATAAATTATTTTGCCTAACAGTTCGAAGAAACTTAAATAAGTTCAAACGGGATATAATTTCGCAGTTCACACAGTGTCGCTTTTTATATTTTTCGCTGTTCATACACTATTTATTCGGGCGTTCTATGATAATTATTACAGTCCACTGTTCACACTATGAGTTTCATGTCTCACCTACTTCACAATTCTCATTTACGGTTAGTAGCCTCCAATTTAAGTACACGTTCCTCACTAGGGATGCCATGTATAAATTGAAGGTGTTCTTTGGAAGTCAGATCTGGAAGCTGGAGAGACCTGGAGAGATTGAATAAGAGTCCATAACGTTCTTTCCACCAACTTGTCGTCTTCTCAAGCTGTGTCCTCAGTGCAGAAGACAGCTCGTCGGTCGTGGGATCTTCTTCGGCGGAGGCTGCTATGCTGTCATCTGGAACCTGTGACAGTGCTTTCTGGGGGATGTCACCTGCACAGTTTACTCTCTGTATCTACAGAGGGAGAGATCTGTAGTACTGACAATGATGGTAGGAGCCACTTCTCATTAATATGTCCTGTTTTATTGTTACTTAAATGTTCATCCATTTTACACTGCTTTATACAACACTCTACATAACTCTTAATTACACGGTAACTTTTCTGACAACTTCGGAAACATGTTCGGGCCCCCAGAACGACCTAAACGGAGTGACTAGCGCTTCCGAAGTATTTCGTCTCCCAGTTGCGCCGAAGCTACGCGAAGGTGTTCGAAGAACTTCGGTTGCAATATCGTTACTCTTATGTCTCTCAAAACTAGTGAAATTTAATAAACAAAAACTGTAGAGCCGCAGGGTAAGCATGAGAGTTTGTCATACTGAAAACTGGATTAAATACAATGAACAGTATATAAACAATTAATAAGAGAAGTTAGGCGTTTCGGCTCCTAGCTCCCAAATGTGTTGACCAACCAGAAGCAAGTCCAGACCAATTGGCCGATCCTCCCACAGGAGTGGTACATACTGTACCATCTGTCGCTTCTACCTCACTCCACTTTTTTACCATATGCTACTTCATGTGTATCAAGCTGTATCAAGGTGAACTTCTAACAAAATAAAATACGGGTGGCCAGAGCCAGGAATATCACAGAGGGATAGAAAGTGGCTCATCATAGAAATAAAACGTTCGTCCAATGAACTGAAACACTGGAGGGAGCACGACGTGTCTTCATTAACATGGAGTTTAGGTTTTCTTACAAAATACCGAAATGTAAATGTGATCTGTTTGGCTTAAAAGTTGGAAATATTCAGTCGCCTCAGATTTGGTACTAGAAGTTTTATTTTGGTGTGCTAAAGATTGCCACTCTCTAATCACAAATGTCTTATTGACAGCTATTTTGTTTGAAGCACAATTCCTACTGGCACTGTCGTGGACTACAGTTTAAATTAGACTGCTGCCAGCAATATTTTTAGAATCTTTAGAGTGAATTTGGTATTTTGTTCTAGTACATAAAACGATCCATTTGCACAGGAATACTGTTTTTATATCCTTGAAAGTTGGCTCATGTCTAATCTTCTACACATTCTCTTGACCCCTACTGTTGCACTCACTATGGTAATTGCGCGTTTTGATCAATAACTCCATCTTTTGTACGTGGGCCATTTGATTTATTAATGAGAAGCCCCACGAAAAATTATAGCCAGATTTCATATCCTTGAAATGAACTGATGAAAACTGATGTCATGTTCTTTATTTTCAAGACATTTAATAAAGTAAAGTTCCATACTACAAAATGAGACGAGTCATCCTATAGAATTTGGATGTGTGCAATCCTAACCAAGAGAAACATTGATATTTCTCTTTTTTAGGATTGCACACATACCAATTCTATAGGATGACTCGTGTGACATTTTGTAGTATGGAACTTTACTTTATTAAATGTCTTGAAAATAAAGAACATAACTTCAGTTTTCATCAGTTCATTTCAAGGATATGAAATCTGACTAGGAACCGAATTAACCTGTAACATCGTAATTGGTATTGACCTCTTTCTAAACAGTTTAATTTACTAAAATATCTAAATCAACTTGTCTCTTTTAAAATTAAGATCTTAATCATTAGCAGGACGAAAGCTCCATATCAAAATTATGTGCCCTTTTCATTGTATGATGCATGCTCATGGCACACTCTAATACCCACTATACCATGTGTTGTACACCCCTACCTTGTTTCCTAAGGTATGAAATAATGATCCGTTGGGGCTGCCACCACGCTCAATTGCTGGCTTAGTGACTTCTCCACTCTGACTCACCTCACAACTCCACTGACACCATTGGACTTCAAGCTGGATCTGTGTGGACAGGACAAATTTGCTGTTTTATGCCAACTCAAACTTATTACCCTCGCTATCAATTTGAACCACTTTGTACGTCTTGCACTCCTATATATATATATATATATATATATATATATATATATATATATATATATACATTAAAAGTCATTTCATCGTCATCCAGCTGTAGTTTTTAAGTCCCCTATAAGGGCAACTCGTCTTAACAAAGGAGTGTGTGACAAACTTGTAAGGTTTGTAGTCACCACATCTATGGAGGGGGGAAGAGTTGTGCAGGACGCTGCCTATTTGGGGGAATTATGGGAGTAATTTATTATGGATTTATGGGTTTTACAATTTTTTCCTTCCATGGTTGTAACAATCGGCTGTCACGGAAAATGTTCCCATGGCTTCTATACCACAATCGGACTGGGTTTCAGGCCAGGACTCCTGACAGTGAATACTTTGCAAGTGGTACCTAGGAGGCCAATGGTAACTGCGGGAAGATTCTCATATGGGGTTTCAGTGAGGAGCAGAAGGTGTGCGCTATCAGGGTTTGCTTAGAACAGACTGCTCGTTTCCCACTTTCATCCCCCTACCATGCAATATGATCTCTTCCTTCATACTCCTATTATTCTGGCAGTTGATCCACATCAACTAATCCATCATAAATTCCCCAGACACTTGGTGAAGTGTTCACGTTCCCCATGAGCGACTATGGTATGTCGTGTACTAAACTGTAGGACCATCTCGCTTACTAACCTCTCTTCCTCTTTCAAGAACATTAGGATGTCGACATTTTCCTACAGCCTGGCCAAGATATGCCACTCGCTTCCCTCCTCTTACTACTGACCTTAAATTTCACCTCACGTCTACATATCTCTTCCAGTTTTCACATTTCCCTTCTTTTCTTAGTACCGGCTTGCCACCTGAGCCCTTAATATCCATATTACTGTTTCTCTTTCCTTCAAACGTATCTTTGATTTCCCCGTAGGTTCTCCCTAGCATTCCGTGTTTTTACATGCTTCTACATATTCGTTTTGTGAAAGTCGGTATTCACTTTTGCCTGTTTCCTTAGTTGCATTCGTATATTTTCCGTTTTCGTCGGTTAGAAGTTAATTTAGGGTAAAATCACACGACATTTATGCCGAAATTTTGTGTTTCTTAATGTGACTGGAAGGTTATTCCTCTATAATTCGATCGTACCCAAAATTTAGCAACAACTTCCGAGAAGGCTTCACAACATGCATCCAATTTGCAGCCATAGCAATTTCTCGCCGCACATAATGCAGTAAATTCGCAACATCAAATTTGTATCAGTTCCAGTGGCATGTATGGCACGTTTAAGAGTTAGGTTCATGGCTGATCACCTCAAACGTAAGGCAGTGGTATCTGATACATCCGATACTGGGAGTCACGTATTTAGCGTATTTAATTTCGCTTGCTCCTGTTTACTTTTCACCCAGTTTACTTATAGAAAAGCCTCCGTGAACTCTTTTTATGTTTTACAATGGTCCACAATGAAATACATTTGGTCAATCGATTCTCTGCACAAATGTATGTACACAAACTGAATTTTTAATGTATCTGATCGTGACGACAGTAACATATCTCCAAATTAACTGATTCTGGTGTTTGGGTGGCGATAGTTTGAAGTGTGGGAAGGAGCAAGTTCCCCTGAACTGGTGTAGATTGTGGAAGGATCGTAGATATCCGTGAACCTTACGTCTGAGCTTCTGGCATCTCTCTATCTGTAGCAGCTGTTATTGGTAGCTTTGGTTAAGGTCCTCCTGAGATTTTCTGGCTTCTCGAAAGTCTTTTATTACAGCATGTGCCCAGATATTAACTGCTACAGCTCGTTTGGACACAAAATCACAACAGCTGTAATGTTGTTGCACTTAACATTCAGATATACTCATCTCCTTGCGAAATGTTACTGTGTGTAACTGTAGTGGCTTCTTTTTTAAAGCTGGCCACATGACGTTCAGTTTGTTTATTCATAGTAGCTTGACCTCCGCAGTGGTTTGAGCTTGTACTGCCACGTCACATAGTTGTCTGCTAATGGTTGAAATGGCTCTGACAAGGGAGCCTCCACATCGAACCCCCCCTCAGATTTAGTTATAAGCTGGCACAGTGGATAGGCCTTGAAAAACGAAACACAGACCGATCGAGAAAACAAGAGGAAGTTGTGTGGTACTACGAAATAATAAGCAAAATATAGAAACTGAGTAAAATGGTTCAAAAGGCTCTGAGCACTATGGGACTCAAGTGCTGTGGTCATGAGTCCCCTAGAACTTAGAACTACTTAAACCTAACTAACCTAAGGACATCACACACATCGATGCCCGAGGCAGGATTCGAACCTGCGTGTCTGCTAATGGTTTAGACATTCATTCTTGTGTATGCACCGCTGTCTTTATTTCTTTGTCATTTATTTGACTTCATCTAATTATGCGTTATTTCAGACTCTTTCCCTGATTTCTTAATTTTCTGCATCGAATTCTCTTGCAGACTTAATTTTAGTAACTGTTACTGAAGTTCTTTATTTTGCGCCTCACTTGTCGTATTGATCTTCGCCGACTGTACCCTATTTTTCTAGCTTATATTTTCGAACCCTTTGTCAGGCCTTTTATTTAACTTTTTCTGCTGCTCGTCCCTATCATGTCGCTCGTTAGTCCTTTAGTGATGTATAATATATCTGCCTGGAGGATGTATGTGGATCTCATTCACAAACCACTGGTTTGCTTCAGTTCCTTGTGAACAGCAACTCTAGTAGCTCTACTCTCAGTCACAATCGTTTCTGGACTTTTGAGTTTTTATTATTTTACATGTTTACATTTCTTCTATTTGTTTGCTTTGCTCGACACTTTCCCGATTTATAGTGCCATTCTTTTTGTCGAAATTTTGGAAACGCTCGGTAATCTCTTTCAATTGGTCTGTGAATGTGGTAGCTCTGAGAGATGTGACTACCAGAGAGTGGCTTTAGCTAAATATAGCATGCGATAGGAAACTCTATGCGGTGTTATATGTGCAGCAGTGAATGTCCACGACCTCAGCAACAGGTGTTTCCAAACACATTGAGTTGGTTAGCTATTTTCATGTTCTATGGATCATTTTGGACGATAAATAGTCGTGATGTGGAATGAATCATTTTGCATTCATATTGCAAATTAAATTGTACACCTATTTGTACTTTAAACATCACCATATTTTTTCTCGAAATGAAACTAGATATACAGATTAAGTTGGCAATTCTTACCCACCGCCCTTTACACATTACAAACATAGAAATTCTTCTACAGAAAAGAAGGCGTTGTCAAGGAGAACCTTTTCCAATTTATTTTTAAATTTTATCTTGCGGTCTCAGTAAGTGGCCAAACATTTTTGTTGTTGTGCAGTGCACCCTTTTTTATGATAAAGACAACCTTAATGTTAAGTAATCAATATTTTTTTCTTTTAGTATTGAGATTATGTACCTCATTGTTCCTTTTGGACTGCATGGATTATTTACAACAAACTTCACGAGGGAATAAATATGCTGTGAAGCAGTAATCAGAATGCCCATCTCCTTAAACAGATGTCTACAAGATGATCGCAGGCGAGCACCTCGTATTATTCTTGCAGCACATTTTTGGGCAATGAAGATCATCTTTATTAAGGATGAGTTACCCCAGAACATTATTCCAAACAAGCAAAACAAATCAACTTACTGATTTCTGTCTCCCCAAAATTTGCTATGATTCTACATCTACATCTAAATACATACTCCGCAAGCCACCTGACGGTGTGTGGCGGAGGGTACCCTGAGTACCTCTATCGATTCTCCCTTCTATTCCAATCTCGTATTGTTCGTGGAAAGAAGGATGGTAGGTATGCTTCTGTGTGGGCGCTAATCTCTCTGGTTTTATCCTCCTGGTCTCTTCGCGTGATATACGTAGGAGGGAGCAATATGCTGCTTGACTCTTCGGTGAAGGTATGTTCTCGAAGCTTTAACAAAAGCCCGTACAGAGCTACTGAGCGTCTCTCCTTCAGAGTCTTCCACTGGAGTTTATCTATCATCTCTGTAACGCTTTCGCGATTACTAAATGATTCTGCAACGAAGCGCGCTGCTCTCCGTTGGATCTTCTCTATCTCTTCTATCAATCCTATCTGGTACGGATCCCACACTGCTGAGCAGTATTCAACCAGTGGGCGAAACAGCGTATTGTAGCTTACTTCCTTTGTTTTCAGATTGCATTTCCTTAGGACTTTTCCAATGAATCTCAGTCTGGCATCTGCTTTACCGCCGATCAACTATATATGATCATTCCATTTTAAATCACTCATAATGCGTACTCCTAGATAATTAATGGAATTAACTGCTTCCAGTTGCTGACCTGCTATTTTGTAGCTAAATGATAAGGGATCTATCTTTATATGTATTCTCAGCACATTACACTTGTCTACATTTAGATTCAGTTGGCATTCCCTGCACCATGCGTCAATTCGCTGCAGACCCTCCTGCATTCCAGTACAATTTTCCATTGTTACAACCTCTCGATACACCACAGAATCATCTGCAAAAAGCCTAAGTGAACTTCCGGTGTCATCCACAACGTCATTTATGTATATTGTGAATAGCAACGGTCCTATGACACTCCCCTGCGGCACGCCTGAAATCACTCTTACTTCGAAAGACTTCTCTCCATTGAGAATGACATGCTGCGTTCAGTTACCTAGGAACTCTTCAATCCAATCACACAATTGGTCTGATAGTCCATATGCTCTTACTTTGTTCATTAAACGACTGTGGGGAACTGTATCGAACGCCTTGCGGAAGTCAAGAAACACGGCATCTACCTGTGAACCCGTGACTGTGGCCCTCTCAGTCTCGTGGGTTTCACAAGACCGTCTTTTTCGAAACCCATGCCGATTCCTACAGTGTAGATTTCTAGTCTCAAGAAAAGTCATTATACTCGAACATAATACGTGTTCCAAAATTCTACAACTGATCGACGTTACAGATATAGGTCTATAGTTCTGCACATCTGTTCGACGTCCCTTCTTGAAAACGGGGTTCTGCTGTGCCCTTTTCCAATACTTTGGAACGCTACGCTCTTCAAGAGACCTACGGTACACCGCTGCAAGAAGGGGGGCAAGTTCCTTCTCGTACTCTGTGTAAAATCGAACTGGTATCCCATCAGGTCCAGCGGCCTTCCCTCATTTAGCGATTTTAATTGTTTCTCTATTCCTCTGTCGTCTATTTTGATATCTACCATTTTGTCATCGGTGCGACAATCCAGAGAAGGAACTACAGTGCAGTCTTCCTCTGTGGAAAAGGACATTTAGTATTTCGGCCTTTAGTCTTTCATCCTCTGTTTCAATACCATTTTGGACACAGAGTGGAAATTTTGTTTTGATCCACCTACCGCTTAGGCATAAGACCAAAATTTCCTAGGATTTTCTGCCAAGTCAGTACACAGAACTTTACTTTCGAATTCATTGAACGCCTCTCGGATACCCCTCCTCACACTAAATTTCGCTACGCGTAATTTTTGTTTGTCTGCAAGGCTTTGGCTATGTTTATGTTTGCTGTGAAGTTCTCTTTGCTTCCGCAGCAGTTTCCTAACTCGGTTGTTATACCACGGTGGCTCTTTTTCATCTCTTACGATCTTGCTTGGCACATACCTATCTAACGCATATTGTACAATGGTTTTGAACTTTGTCCACTGATCCTCAACACTATCTGTACTTGCGACAAAACTTTTGTGTTGAGCCGTCAGGTACTCTGTAATCTGCTTTTTGTCACTTTTGCTAAACAGAAAAATCTTCCAACCTTTTTAAATATTTCTATTTGCGGCTGAAATCATCGATTCAGTAACCGCTTTATGATCGCTGATTCCCTGTTCTGCGTTAACTGTTTCGAATAGTTCGGGTCTGTTTGTCACCAGAAGGACTAATTTGTTATCGAGACGAGTCGGTTCTCTGTTTAACTGCTCAAGGTAGTTTTCAGATAAAGCGCTTAAAAAATATCACTGGATTCTTTGTTCCTGCCACCCGTTATGAACGTTTGAGTCTCCCAGTCTATATCCGGCAAATTAAAATCTCCACCCAGAACTATAACATAGTGGGAAATCTACTCGAAATATTTTCCAAATTATCCTTCAGGTGCTCACCCACAACAGCTTCTGATCCAGGGGACCTATAGAGACATCCAATTACCATGCCTGAGCCTGCTTTAACCGTGACCTTCACCCAGATTACTGCACATTTCGGATCTCCGTCAATTTCCTTCGATACTATTGCACTTCTTATCGCTATAAACACTCCTCCCCCTTCACTGTCCAGCCTGTCTCTGTCATATACATTCCAATCTGAGTTTAGGATTTCATTACTGTTTACGCCTGGTTTTAGCCAACTTTCTGTCCCTAGCGTTGTGACCGTTTTTTAATGAGAGCAGTTCTGGGACCTTTCTATAGACGCTCCTGCACTTTACTATTAGTACATTAATATTGTTATTCCCTGTTGCATTTTGCCTGCTCCTACCTTGCCGCGTCTCAGGAGGCGTCTTGTCGGGCCTAGGTAGGGAATTCTGTAACCTAAAAAACTAAAATGTGCACTCCACACGTACTCCGCTACCCTTGTAGCCGCTTTCGGTGTGTAGTGCACGCCTGACCTATTCAGGGGACCCTATATTTCTCCACCCGATAGCGGAGGTCGAGAAATTTGCACCCCAGATCTCCGCAGAATCGTCTGAGCCTCAGGTTGAAGCCTTCCACTCTGATCCAAACCAGAGGACCGCGGTCGGTTCTGGGAACAATACTACAAATAGTTAGCTCTGATTCCACCCCACGAGCGACGATTTCCGCCTTCACCAATTCCGCCAACCGCCTGTACGAACTGAGGATAACCTCAGAACCGAGATGGCAGGCATCATTGATGCCGACATGAGCAACAATTTGCAGTCGGCTGCACACAGTGCTCTCTACCGCCGCCTGCAGGGCCTCCTCCACATCTCGGATGAGACCGCCCGGCAAGCAGATAGAGTGAACACTGGCCTTATTCCCCGACCTTTCCGCTATTTCCCTAAGGGGCTCCATCACCCGCCTAACGCTGGAGCTCCCAATAACTAATAAACCCCTCCCCCATGTGCCTGCTCGGACCTTGCTGTCCACTCACAGGCAGAGCGGGCGATGCCACACGGCCAGCTTCCACATTGACCCTCCGCCTCGTGGGCCGCGAACGCCGCTGAACCCGCCACTCCCCTTGGGGAGAGGGTGGCCCAATCGCACCCGCTACCCGCGACGATGTCTCGACAGCAGGGACAGTGGGTGAAGCATGTAAACCCTGGGGTGTACCATGCTACGCACCAGACTCCCCACTGCCGCTACACTCCGAGGCAGCAGCCTGAAGACGGCTGACCGCGGCCATCAACACGTTTAGGTATTCGCGAACAGTGGCCAGCTCCTCCTGCGTCCCTACACAACAGTCACACATCCTATCCATCCTAAGAAATCAATTTACTGTAGAGAGTTAATCAACTTTTAACTAGACTGCTAATTCACTAAAGACGGCTGATTGTTGACTAAACTGTGGCTGCTAGCCACTTCTTGTAGAAAGAAATGAAATTAGCACTATCTGTCTCTGGACTGTATTGAAAACAAACACTAGCAATACTGGCACTATGGTTGACTACAGGCAAATTTGCAAATGAGACTGAACTAAGTTGTTTTAGGAGTTCCAAATGTGTTTTTTCTAATTTAAATTCTCATAAATATGGATACCTAAGAATTTTGAAGTTTCCACCCCATTTATTATTTCATCACCATGATTTATGCTTGTCGCTGGTGCAGTACCCCTAGAAGTGTAGAACTGAATATGATGGGTCTTTGTGAAATTCAGTGTGAGACTATTCACAGGAAATAAGTCAATGTTACTTTTGAGAACTTTTCTTCCATTTCTGTATACATGCTGAGGGTGATTACAATGCTGGTGTCATTTGCAAAAAGATCTAATTCTACTTGTTGTACATTAAGCAGTAGATCATTTACATATATGAAAAACAGTAGTGAATCTATGGTTGAGCTTTGGGGAACTCCACATGTGATTTATCTCCAGTCAGAATTAAGCCCTTGGAGTCTGTTGGTTGAATTGCTACTAAGTACAATATCCATAATATTCTGCGTTCTTTTGGTAAGATATGACATGATCCATTGGCTGACTGCACCATCAGTCCCATAAAAGAGTCTACCTCCTTCTTTCAAAATGCTCAAAAGGCTTACTAAAACCATAGGTTTACATGTAGACAGTTTGATCCGTCAAACAGTCGAATGACTTCCCTGTAAACACCATAAAACATGAAATGCCTCTGATTAAGAAATAAAATGATATCATATTTGGTCTATTAATGACTTACTGATACCCAATGAACATACTTCTGAATTTAAGAATACAGTATGGCCTGAAAATGCTACGTAGGCGCCAAGAGCAGTAAACAGCAGCATTTACTCGTATAGCATTTGGCCCATACTTCTACACATGCTTATTAAGAAACTATTTTAGTCTCTTTGAGGAAATAACTCAGTTTCATTATTATGTGTAACAAATTTAAAATCAATTTGTCACCCCTAAGAAGTTCTGAACACCATTAAGACCAATAAGTCTTCATGTAAATCCAAACAATTATAATTTTATTCTGAAGTACGGCGTAACTATTTCACAATAATAAGAGCTGTAATGTCTCGTGAGATTGTCTGCTATAGATTTGTCACTGATTTTAGGAGAATAGTTTTAAAAATAATGGCTGGTGCTCTTAAAGGTAGATAATTTTTTTCTGTAGATGTCACTGTTATGGTGGTAAAAATGATTTCACGACATTCATTCTGTGACAGTAAAAGAGCGAGTTTCGCATTGCCTTCAAGCGATCGATATCCAAGTAATTAGATAATGGAAAACGTGTTTATCGACTGACTACCCACAACACAGATTGTCACGTTGCAGAGGACAGATGCTATGGAACTTTATTCATTGCTTGTATGGAAAGTTAGTTGCTGAAACGTGTTTCTCTTTCGGAGGTAGCTGATGTTGATTAAATACTACGTCAGTCGCTGTAAGGAAGCCAATTACAGTAAGTTACGTCCCACTTTAAGAAAGTGAATAACATCTTCCTTCCTCAGCATGACTTCTTTTGATCTCTAGGATATGATGCAGACTTTAATCGGTGTCTCTCGCATCCAGGAGCGCTTTATTTTCACGATTGCTCTGTGATGAAATACACAGAAGGCAACCACTATAGACATATTTACAAGTACATTCTCAGGCAAAAATCTAGAAACTATATATTAATAAAAAATTTTCAAAGGAACTCACTAATAAATCTGTCAGATGTAGTCTGTCTTTAAGGAACCTGTATTAAAGTGACAATACACTGACTACAACTGAAGTGCAACTCGTTAAGCAATTCTCTAACTTTCGGTCTGTTTAAATTTTTCACTTCCTCAGTGGTATTTCTTAATCTGCATCATGGGAAACTACATGAAGAAGCTCAAATCTCCCACTTGCAGCTATGTACACTCCACCAGTACAATAACAATAGTAGTTGTAAGGTTAAGGGCATACAGCATAATTCTTAGAAGTGATTTTCGACATATCATATGAATATAACACAACAAAACGTTTGAGCGAAAAACGAAGAAACTTTACATTTTCTTAAGGTCTCTCTACATTTAAAGAACTGTTATTATTTTGTATCCTAAAATCTGTTGTAGAGAATGGAAATAGATTTTATTACCATTGATTAAGGGTTGGTTTGAAATTTCTAGATCTGATATTCTCGTATTTTATTGTATAATGTATCAGTAACATATGTCTCTGGCATGATGCAGATCTGGGGTAAATGTAATAGCTATCTATCCAGTAGGGAAATTTTGACAGCATGAATTGTTTGCCTTGTAATCAAGACAGGCACGTGGATAAAAGAAAGGAAAACAATTAGGATACATTTCAGTACATGTTTTATTTAAAGGGGGAAGGTTATGCAACATAATAAAATTATGTTCTTGTAATGGCATCTCCTCAAAAAAAAATTTATATTGCAAAATCATGAGCTCAACATTGTAGACTAAGTCTGTCTTATTGTTGGTTCACTTATAGTGGATAGTATATTCTTACAGCTACACAAACTGAGGAGAGATTCGTTGATATTTTGCTTATATTTATTCATTAACCTATTGATTTATTTAATTCAAGTAAGCTGGTTTGGGGGATGAGGTTATTTCCTACATCTGACAAGGGTTTGAAACACAAAGTACCTTTTTATACAAACGTTAGATAAGAAAAACAGTTATACTACGATTATTATTAAAATTATTACAGCATCTGAAGTTACAATGTGAGTAAATCATTGCATCTAAATTTGATCTTGTGAACATTGTGGATCTATCATCTGGAAATCCACTTGCGTAGTTTAAAACTGGCAGAGCAAATACAGTTGAAACAGTTGTAAACTAAAAGTTCTTTATGGAAATTCTGCAATAATGATAAGTAGGAAAGTTGGTGATGTGTATCCAAGAAGAATGATGTAATACAGCTTGTAGAGTCGAAATATAATTCAGAGATAGTTACTGAAGCCATACAGTAGATAGTTTACAAGAAGAAAATTAGACAGGCTGGTCCTGGCAGAGGTTCGAATCCTCCTTCGGGCATGGGTGTTTGTGTGTTTGTTCTTAGGATAATTTAGGTTAAGTAGTGTGTAAGCTTAGGGACTGATGACCTTAGCAGTTAAGTCCTATAAGATATCACACACATTTGAACATTTGAAATTTTTTTTTTGAATCTTAGACATGTATAAGTATTCAATAATATGGATACTATTCAGATTGCACTTAACAAAGATGAAAGAAGAACTTTTATTAGTGTGTAATATGTGTGCGAAAATAACAATGATTTGGCAAGAGAATATTTGCGTTCTTATTCATGACCCCAATAAGTATACTGTTTGCAACAATCTAAGTGCTCCTTTTAGAACACAATTAAGAAATTAGTTGAAATTTGCTATTTTCAGTACCTATAAAAGCAGTTTAAACCGGGCAGTTGAAAGCACAGCAACCGTTGTTTCCTATGTAGTTCCTGGCCAAAGAAAGTTTTAATACAAAACTGGATGTTATTATTTATGAATACAGAATTGATGGTGTGTTTGATTCAGTGGAAGACCATGTAATTGAGTTAAACACCAATAAAGAGCCCTCACAATATGACTCTGTGTCAATCTAAATGTGATTGACTGAACCGTGCATATCTAGCGACAGAAAAGTTGTTTGCAGAACACAAAACTTGTGAACAGTGACATTGTCTATATGTATTTACCAACAATAAAGTAAAGTCATGCGGCTTCATTCGCTACAGAGCTCAATTTAATAACGATATGAACTTCAAGCAAGCTGTCTCATCTCCAGACAGCCTTAAAATGCTGCATACTTCATCTACCGTCCCATTTCAGAGTCTGATATTTCACATATGGTTGCAACGTCTTGGAGGCGTTTATATAGAAACACTTTTCCCAGGAGCAAATAACTCACTGTACAGTCATTGTTTGTAAGTATCTGTAGTATTGCAGAATAGAAACTCACCTGTCAGGTTCCTAGTTGAATAGGTGGAGCGAATTTTCAGTTTTACAGTCACTTTACACTGAGAAAGTCTTTTCTGTTTCACAGCAAATTATATTTTTCAATTGTTACCTCGCCAGTATTTAGCACTGTGTTACCTTTACAACAGGGCCCATAATTTACAGACTTGGGTTTATGAAAATGAAGAGGAATGATTTAAGTTACACATTATTGCTACTTTATTGATGTTCATTGCTATGAAAGAGATGTTGGACCTCTAAAATGGTCATCATTCTCGAGCACAATGTGTGACCATATTTACGAAATGTAGGGTCACGGTGTTTCCAAGTATTCTCCATTGTCTAACCGAAAATCGCATTATACATTAGTCGAGATTATAGCTTTTTGAGTTGCATGTTGACAGATTTTAGTAACAAAAGTCAGAAACTTCATTTCAAATCTGTGACTGGATTCAGAACTTCCTAGCAGGTGAAACTCATATAAGTTGTTTTTAATGAGCATGAAATTAACAGATGTAACTGTAATTTTCTATTGAGGGATTGTTGTAGTATTGCTATTAATTACTGTAAGTTGAAACTGATAACAAGTTTCTTCGTTTGTCCATTATCCGCAGCAAGTACAGATATGTTCGTTTTGTAAATGAAAATCGCCTTCCCTTGCTGCTCTGTATTTCATTTCTTTGGGACGCGTTTCGCTTTTTAGTGTAAGACATCGTCAGCGGAATCTAAAATGAAACAAATTTATTTTCACATGCGATATTTGTCGATTATAAGAGAGTTCAAGTCTCGTTGTTTACGTAAATAAGTGATTTGGTCACATATTGGATGTCGCACTAAAGTTTCACTTATGAACATAAGTACGTTCCCATGTTATGAACTCTTTTCTTCATAGTTTGGATATTCTTTGTTCTAACTGCTGTGGAACTATCTTTGTCTTCTGATATTACTTGTAGATTTTTATCGAAAACTGTGATTCAAGTCGTAATTGCTGTGTTCACTTTTGCTCGTTCTGTTTGGTTTGTTTATATTACCAATATAATGAAGTACATTCTGTATTCAGCTGATTTGAGTTTTGGTTTAAATGTTTTGTGGATGGGTCCATGGACAAGTGAGTGGTTTAGGTGCTGTTATTATTATCATAATAATCCTCTGTTGAAATGCTACTCTATTATTTTATCTATTAGTGTAAACCATAAGTTGTTACATGTGTACTTGATCATTCAAAAGGATTTTCTTTTCTGATTTGGTTTTCTGTATCAGGCAATTTTCTTGCAAAATTAGGTGTTTTTTATTGTTGATTCTAGCTATTTTCATGTCTTCTTCTCTTGAGGTTGATTTTTGATTGTTTTCTGTTAGATGTTGTGAAAATGTGGAGTGGTTTGTGTCATACTTCCAGGCTCTCATGTGCTCTTTGTATAGGATGATAGGATGGAGACAGGACTTGTGGTAGAGGTCACAGTTACTTCTCTCCTGTCCTCCACCTCCATTTGACATGTGGGCTGGGATGCTCTGTCCCAACCACACACTAGTTCAACCGACCAACATGTGTAGAGTACTCCATGAGATACTTGCTAACTCATTCTATAATGTTAGGATTGTACTGAGTTTATTTTTGATTAACTGTGTGTCACATTGATATGTATGAAATGTAGCTAAGAGCATTCTATATGGGATTTGGTCACCATGCACACGTACACAGGCCGCAAAACGGGTAGGCATACTCTATATCAGGTGTCGAGTAACTGCTGAGGAATAGCCTCCCATTCTGGCACCAGTGCCTGTCTGAGCTCCTGAAGTGTCGTAGGGGTTTGAAGACGTGCAGCAATACGTCGACTGAGAGCATCCCAGACGTGCTCGATGGGGTTTAGTTCTGGAGAACAGGCAGGCCACTCCAGTCGACTGATATCTTCTGTTTCAAGGTACTGCTCCACGACGGCAGCTCGGTGGGGCTGTGCATTATCATCCATCAGGAGGAAGGTGGGACCCCAAAACACCCCTGAAAAGGCGGGCATACTGGTGCAAAACGACATGCTGATACACCATCCTGTCTGTTGGAATCGTTGCCGTAATCTTGAGATCACATTTTGTGGCACACGGAGGGCCTGTGCTACGATCTGCTGCGTTTGACCCACCTCCAGTCGCCCTAGTATTCTACCCCTCATAACGTCATCAATATGTGTTCTTTCAGCCATTTTCAACACACAATCACCATTAGCACGTCTGAAAACGTCTGCACACATACTCACTGCACCGTACTCTGACATGCATCAACACACCTCTGCATATGTGGACTGCCGCCAGCGCCACTGTGTGACGACCGCAGGTCAAATGCACCGCATGGTCATACCCCGAGGTGATTTAAACCCGCAAACCGCCCATCAGAGACTTGTTTCACCACGGATTAGCATTATCCTTAATTTATGAGCATGAGTGTAGATACCTATTCACATATCTTTCTTTGATATAGCAGTTTTGCATAACACTCATGTTGTCCTTTTTGGGTTCTGTAGTACCAGATCTCGCGTAGTTTACAGATAGATAGTTAAAACCACATCCACATGACTACTCAGCAATTCATACGCAAGTTCTATGAATAGGGTTCACAGAACCACTTTCAGGCGATTTCATGACCTCTCGAGGCGCGAATAGCATAGGAGAAAAATGAATGCCTAAATCTGTCTATATGGGCTTTTATTTGTCTGATTTTACTACGATGCTCCTGTTTCAGATGGAGTAAACAAAATAACATCGTCTTCATATCGGGAAGTTGGTGATTGAAGTTTCATGAAAAGAACCCACTATAATGAAGAATGTCTTTGTTTGCTGATTGCTACCCCAACTTTGGCATCATATCCATGGCACTCACTCCCCACTTCGCAATAATGCTAAATGAGCTACACTTCTTTCAATTCAATAGGTATGTGCGCTAAGGAGTATATACCATGCAACAATATTTTAGAAGAGAACAAACAAATGTGGGTTAGACAAATTTCCTCACAAGGTGCAATGTACTTCTAAAGCAGAGTAATGCATGCATTATGTGTCATGGGGACTATGTCAATTATTATGTATCTGTAATTTCCTTGCATTACATTTGCATTGTAGGAGCCAAGTGCAACTCTTTAATAGGGGCAGTTGGACTTGCTAAACTTGTAGAATGCATTGTAGTATTAAGGTGCAGACAAACATTTCAAAGAACCAATGACCTGTTACTTACTTTACTCCTAGAGTCACGAACCTCCAACATGAAACCATGACACCAGCCTATTACGAAGGTAGGAGGCCAGAGTCTGTACTCACACTGCACAGCTTCTAATACTTGAGCTATTCACTGTTGCATTCACAGCTGGATTTCTTAGTTGGTTGGTTACTTGGTAGGTTATTGAGGTTAGAGAACTAAGCACTTAACTCATCAGTCCCATATGCAAGTATGGCTGGTGTGCAAATTATAGGCATTCATCCACATCTGAGCATCATAAATGGCTGCAGACGCACTGCCAGTATACAACAAACTATGTATGTAGCTACAAATAGTTATGATCTAGATTTAGTTAACGTCTAATTATTGGTGGAAGTTGTTCTCAATTGACGATTACAACCATCTGCTAACAAACAGTGATACATGCACTTCCTTTCTGAAGCAGGTGAACTGAACTGGGTGCATCATGTATGACCTCTTCACCAGACATACGAGCCTGTGCCTCAAGTTAAATGCAGTTTGAATATGTTTGGCCCCTTTCGAAATCGTCGGCGTATGACGTAACATTGCATCAATCGTGAACTGAGCTCCAATCTTATTAACGAGTAAAAACAAAATTTTCAGAAACATTTACAGAAAGGAAACTTATGTCACATTCGATGTTCTTGTGCTGTGCAGGGGGCTGCAGACAGGTGTCCCCTCTCCTACTATGTGTAAGAAGGAAAAAAATCTACCCTTTGGTCTGCCATGGGGGTGGAGGGAGCAGAGGACACCCTCCACTGGAATAGTGCGTCTTCCGGTAGGCAAGTGCCATGCGTGTCTGTGCTATACTGAATGTGTGGCACATGCAGCGACTGAGCTGACCACGTCTGTGAACATTTCCAGTTTGGCATGATCAGCCCGCACGCCTGTGACACTTGCGTGTTCACTTGAGCACAAAATTGTTGAAATAAAGGTGTCATAATGTGTCTCCTTTAGTATTTTAACATACAACAATGTCAAAATATTGTTGCTTTGGAGACGAAGAAATATGACTCAGATACACTACACACCCACTTTGTTATTGCAGATATTGGTTGTAATATAAGATAGAGTAGGCCATTGTTTTAAAAAGCACATTTGTTTGTCGTCCCAGTGTTACTGTTTAAAGCAATTAGTCAGCAACTCCACAGACTAATTTCATACATCAAGTGTGTAATTAGTTCAAAGAGAATGCAACTGCCCGCATCTCGTGGTCGTGCGGTAGCGTTTTCGCTTCCCGCGCCCGGGTTCCCAGGTTCGATTCACGTCGGGGCCAGGGATTTTCTCTGCCTCGTGATGGCTGGGTGTTGTGTGTTGTCCTTAGGTTAGTTCGGTTTAAGTAGTTCTAAGTTCTAGGGGACTGATGACCATAGATGTTAAGTCCCATAGTGCTCAGAGGCATTTTTTTGAGAATGCAACTGGTTAAAAACATTATCCAACAGCTCCCTAGCTGAACTGTTATGTAGAAGGAATATAACTAGTTATAATACAGTGAAACTGTTACGCAGCAAGACTGTAATTCCAGACTAATTGTTATGCAACCAGAGAGTCATGGTTAAAATGCTGCCAAATCCGCTAAATAAAGGAATTATAGGCGAGAAGGGAGCAATAATAAATAATCTCGGCCTTTTTGTCTGTCCTCAATCCCAGGTAAAACATGCTGGTGTGTGTTTTCCTTGTTGATTAGTTGATTTTGGGGAGGGAACCTAACAGCGAGATCATCAGTCCCATCGGCTTAGGGGAGGATGGGGAAGGAAGCCGGCCGTGCCCTTTCAAAGGAGCGATCCGGCCGATTTCCTGACGCGATTGAGGGAAATCATGGAAAACCTAATCCGCGGTGGACGGGTGAGACTTTTTTTTTGGTACACTCTTTTACATGTTAGGTGCATTTGCTGAGCTGACAGAGATGGAAAACAATTTAAAAACTCAAGATGTGAGAAACGACTTGGAAATACTGTTAATTAGTTTTTTAAACATGATGATTATAGTCCATGAAGTTAGATAAGATATGGCGGTAGACTTCGTACCAAGGGCCTGACAACTGATATCCTCTGTTCGAGAGTAATGACGTTAGTCAGAGACAGTTTGACCGTCGACAGCACGTTACGAGTGGTAGCGCCCTCTTTGCGCTCTATATAAACGGGACCTCCGCGACCTAGACGCCAGTAGTTGGTCACCTCGGAAAATGTTGCTCGCGTTTGGCAACGAAACGTCAGGAGGAAAAATTTCTGCTGTTCGACAGTAGAAGTCGTCGGCCGTGAAAGCCTCACGTTGTGATTAGACGCCTCTACAGGGAGGATTTGTCAGGTATTGTATGAGGACTGGACAGTCTACGTAAGAAGAAAGCTCAGCAGCTTGGTACGATCACCTTCTTGCTACATTGTCGTGACACCGGGACTGTTTCGAAGTTTCTGAAAGAGAGAAGTTTGTTTCATTCAGCGAAAACTGACTGTATTTATTTAAAGATAGAATTGGCAATGCTACAGGTGCAGATTCACCAAACACGTCGACTGCCGGTAACCAGCTGTCATGTGTTAAATTTCGATTGATTTATTAATAACACATTTTGTTATTCGAATAAGGCGGATAGGCTAACATTTAGATCCATGGAACTTAGTGCAGGAGGCTCTTCTAATAGGCAGAAGAAAATGTTTGGCAATTTACAGAAATGCAGACTGGAAACACTGGTACAAGCAATTCTTGTACGGTCATTAATTTATCAGGGAAGGAATTGTGTAAGGAAGAAATTTCTGTTGTCTCAAAAGAAGAAATTTTGGAATTACTCCACTGCAGGTTCCTATAGAGGATATTTTAGCTAATATAGAGGCGGGGATTCGTCTTTTAGCATTACGTTTCGCTGATGTAGTTAGGATGGAAACAACTAGGACACTGTGTAAAGCTAAACCACCTCATACTAATTTGTATTAATGAGAAGTAAGGCGTTACATGGGATTAATGTGGGCAAGAATATTATCGTGCTTACTGCTGATAAGGGTAATGCTACTGTTGGTGTTGAAGAGGAAAGGCTACCACAGATTATGAGTGAACTCTTGGATCTTACCAATTATAAAAGTTGAAGAAGGATCCTACAACGAAAGTGTTAACAGTTACCAATTGAGTAATAAAAAAGTATTCCATTCCTACAGAGGATAAAGAAATGGAAGCTTGCCCGTGTAGATTATATGGACTAACTAAGATTCAGAAGCGAAATGTCCTCTTGAAACCAATAGATAGTGGTATTTGATCCTCTACTCAAGAGTTAGCTAGACATCTCGCCCTGCTAGTTGCAACCGTATACCGGAAAACTGATCATCATATTAAATATTCCATGCATTTTATCGAAAAATTTAAGGAGACTACTGTCAGCGCAAGGGATTTCATTGTCAGTTTTTAATTGGTATCCCTGTTCACGAAAGCCAACACATTGTGGTAACCCATTCTTCTTCATAAGCCAAAAGCAGAGAAGGTAATGGTATTGGTCAGTTGGGTCAGGTGGCTTGCGGAGTATGGATGTAGATGTAGAGAGAACTGACTCTCTCACTCACACCACAGCTTTTTCATTGGGTTCAGGTCAGAAGTCGTGGCACAGTTCTTCATTTCAGGAATGTTGTTGTCGACACCCATTGCCTCACAGATGTCGCTTTATGATAGGGTGCTGATTCAAACATTGTCCTCGGAATGTTCTTCTACTATGCACGGCGTTTATTTAGGGTTTTCTTAGGTACAATAAGGCGACCACACTCTAACGAGGAAAAGATACATTCATACCGTATCACCACCTCCTCTATACTCCACTGGTGGCACTACACGTGAGCAGGGAACGTTCTCCAGGCATTCGCCAAACCCAGACAATGACATTGGATTGTCACAGCATACAGCATGATTCATGACTCAACATCATATGTTTTACAGTCGTACACTGCCCAGTGTCGTCGCTCTTCGCACAACCTCAAGTGTCGCATAGCGTAGACTATAGAAATGCTTGGCTTATGAGGAGTTGCTCGGTCACTGCACCCAGCTGCACTGCATGTATCGCGCTGGATCTAATGCGTGAGATCTTTCACATGACTATATGCAAGTTTGTTACAAGTACCCTCTGTAGTGTTTGGTGGCCCCGATCCGTTAGTACACGAGATCTGCTTCGTCTTGGTTCAGCTGTTGCTCCACTTTTGCACATTACACTCACTTCATCAACAGTTGACTTGGGCGGCTTGAGAAGGACTGAAATTTCCCTGGTGGACTTGTTTCTCAGGAGACATCTGCTGACTAAGCACGAACTCACTGAACTCTCGTGACCAGGTAGACCTTGCGGTACTATTCCTTTACGCACAAAACAATTCGCTCTGTCTCCTTTTATAATGGTGGTGCACCTCTCATGACATCTAGTAATCGATTTCGCATCATATAGGGATGCCCACAAGATTTCATCGGAAAGTGTAGGATTGAGTTTGAAACTGACTCCACGTACATTAAATATGGCATCCTGTATATGATTGTACGTCTAATGAGAGTAAAAAATACGTATGGAAATAACCGAAAGAGGAAATGTCAGCTAGCACACTCTGAATCATTTTATTTCTTAGCACACAGGTACACCAAAACATACACATAGAAAAGAAATAGAAACCATGCAGTTCTTGCTCTAGACTCACAGATAACGACGTTAACAAACAGTACAAAGAATTCCCAGATGTGGAAAAGTTACAACAGAATCTCCCCACCTATGGAATTAAGATCTTTGCAGACAGTAACTGAATTTCAGCTAATACCCTACTTTTTGATAAGTAGGTTTGGTCTCTCTTGGTCTGGTTCACAAAACGCCTGTAATTTGACAATTTTCTCAAAATTTGTCAAAGTCAATTTATCGTTAATGATTGCCTATTGAATCTCATTCTGTGTAACATCAGATACTACTAGGCCCATAAGTCATATGATCTGTCCAGTAGTTACCAAGTGAGTTGACACTGTGGCCAGACAGACAACTTGTATCTCAGAGGATGTCAGTTCAAAACACTGTCTGCCCAGCCATATTTGGATTCTGAATGCTTCCCCCGATGCCTGCATGATCTGTTTGAAAGGCAAAGCAGATTCCCTGGATCTTTGTCCACAGCACAACATGTCAAATGACCTTTTTGTCAACCAGATATTATGAACTCGTCTTCCTTTTCTATACCAATTCGCAAATTAGCAATCATGTACTTTTGAGTTTTTTTTACAAAAAGAAAATCTTTAATATTGACACTCCAGTTCTCCGAATACTAAATAGATTTACACTTTTTATAATTAGAAATGGAATGGTTCCTTTGATTTTATTATTGTTGCTATTATTTCTTATGGTTTTAAGTGCACCATCAGATTACGTCAGTAATACAGCATCACATTACATCTGGTACATTTTGAGATAGAAGATATATGTGCAGTACCTACTTATTGTAAGATAAAATACTGATAACAACAAATGTATGAACAAGTCACATAGAATAAAATGATAAATGATGTATAATTCCATGCTGTTGGCATTACTGTACTGCTCAAGGATGGATGTCCAGTCCTGTGAGCCAGGCAGTAGCTTCAGGCATAAGCAAATGAAGGTCCTTAAAGGGCATTCAATGGCGATGTACTATATTGTCTGTTTGTCATGTCCACAGTCGCCGACAGGACTATCAACGATGGCCCACTTATGCCTCCAGTAATGACAATTTCCATGCCCTGTTCGGAACCAGTTGAGTGATTTCCAGGTTCTCCTTGGTACCTCAAATCCGAGACGTTGTTGGCTCGGATCTTTGATGAAATTATTTGAGTCTGAGTTGGAGGAAGAGCATTCTCGGCACCAAGCATCATCTGTGTTAAAATTGTCTCTTACTAAACCCTCTCCCACCTTCCATGATGGTTTATGAGACCTTAGTCGAGATTGGGAGTTGAGGTTTTGATGGATAGGAAGTTGACGGCTGTCTAGGCACTTTTGCCCCTCTTTTTTCAGTGCTAGCTGCCTTTGTAAGTGTGGAGGATGGATGCTGGACAGAACAGGGAGCCTCTGGGTTGGTGTTGACTTGATGGTTCCCGATATCAGCCTCATAGTGCTATTGAGTTGAGTATCTAGTGCTTTTGTATGGGCGCTATTTAACGGCGTAGAGCTGCAGCATCGTGCTGTTGAATAGGCAAGACTAAGGGCTGAAGTCCTGAGGGTTATCGCATTCGTTCCCCAGCCATTTGTTGTCAGCTTTTGGATTATGTTATTTCTAGTTTTTATTTCGCAGGTTGTCTTCTCCAGGTGGGCTCTGAACATGAGAGTGCAGTCAAGCGTTACTCCCAGGTATTTTGGTTGAGGGTTGTATTTTTGGGGTCATAGATTAGAAAAGTATTGTGTGTCTCTGCCCATTTGGATACTTCTTCGCCGTCTTGGTTGGTGTCGATGTATCCCCATTCATCGCTGTGACAGTTGAAGTCTTTCAAGATGACTGCAGGGCGTTGGATATCTCGGATTGTGTTGTCATTCCAAGCTTGGGCGGGGGGCTTATAGAGGTTAATTATATCCATTTAAAGAATTGTAATGCGTGTGGCATACATGATTCCTTCTGTATTGGATACCATGTTATTCACTGTCTCGATGTTATTCCTGACATAGATGGCAGTGGCATATGTTGTATGGTATGTGGCAGCAGCTATGGCAAAATCAGGTGATTTGCAATTGATTCTTAGTTGTGTCTCATGAGCACAGTGTGTTTCCTGAAGTAAAACTACATCAACAGAGTGGTCATTCAGGATCTTTAATAGGTAATCTCCTTTTGATCTACTTGCACCTTCAATGCTCAGTTTTTTTTCCCTTGGCTATTTGATTGGCTGCATTCTTTTCTGTAACTGTCATGGGATGAGTGTTTTTGCAGGATATATACCTATATTTAGGGTTATGTTAATGAACACACAACATTTGTAGTCCTACACATGGAAATACAAATAGAAATTCGTCAGTGGAATAGAAGCAGTTATTCAGGAGAAACATTGATACAGGTCATCATTTGCAAATGTACATATTGTGAAGAGGCAGTTAAAAAGGCTAGCTCCTTGATGAGGTACCTAAATGATGTCTATGGGTGAACATAACAAATTATTCTTAAAGTTCGCTATTTTACAATCGATTCTTAATTTCAGAGTGATGAAATATCCAGAAAATCATTCCATATGACATTGTTTAGTTGAAATATGCATAACAAAGCAGGAGATTAGTTCATTTGTTTCCAAGACTAGCAAATGGATGAGCAGAAAAAGTAGGTGTGATAAATTGTTTGGAAAGCTCATTAATATTCTTCTTCCAGTTTAAGGTTTCATCAATATGCAGATCCCAAAATTACGAGTATTCTGCCCTATTTATTGATACCTGCTCATGTGCTACATCGACTGTTGGTAAAATCATTTGTTGTACAGAAATAAATACCATTTGTTTATTTTTTTAAGTTTATATAGAGCAGATTTTCCAAAAACTACTCTATATTTGTTTGGAAAGTATCATTTACACTTTCATCAGGTGATTCCTCTCTCATATGATTTGTTATAATTTTATTATGGTCTGCAAAAAATACCAGTTCATTTTCAAACTTTAAGTGGAGGGACGTTAACACATGTAATGAATAAGAGTGAACCTAAAACTGAACCTTGTCAGACACCCATTGTCACTTCTTTCCAGTATCTAGTAGATGGAGTTAAGACTAGTAAAGATTCAGTGTATCATTAATCAAGTATTCTCATGAAAAATTATTCAAAGTCGTGAAATAATTTTGATGAGAAGTAATTCTTAAAGTTTCTTTCATTCATTGATATTAATATACTGAATTTGGCACAAAATTAATGCTTTAAAGTTATTTGTAATTTAGTTGTCTGTTTCTGATATCTATTTGATTTTGTGCATTTCTGAATTGGGCTCAAAAACATAATACTCATAGTTAAAATCATGTTATCTTATAATAACAAAAATTGGCCTTAATACTCGATTGTTTAATATGGGGAAACATATGGTAGTAAACTATTTATTCATTTATTTATTTCACAATCAATTTCTATTGGTGTATCAAGTTGTCCATCTTATATTTTTATACAATTATCCCTAATTTTATTAAGTTATTTTAAATGCATCATTTGTACTTAATAGAGTCGTCTTATATTAAAATTTATTTTACGTTCACCATGTTTTCGAATCGATGGTAAAACATGAGTAACACATTAATTAAATCATTTTGATCTCCTTCTTTTGATTTAATGTTAATGAGTAAAGTCATTCTTCATTGAGGAAAATAGTTGATTTTTCATTGTCTTTCAATACCTCTAAGTTGGAGCGCTTAAACATTTCTAATCTAATACTAACTTGATGATTAAAAGACTCTGTCAATTTTTTTGAAGTTTAGCCATATTTTTTGCTTAAACAACGGATTATTATTTCATCAACGATTATGAAAACAGTATTGTCATTATATGTAAGTTACAGCAAGAGACTAATAAATTTGAGGTTGGCTGACGACATAGTCCTTGCCAAAACTGCAAGGGAACTGCAGTCAATTGTACAGGAGGACCACACAAAGCAGCATGGCAGGACTCACTGTGAACAAATCTAAAACGCAAGTTCTGGCAAATGGAATAGAAACCCCAATATATCTTGAAGGAATGGAACTAATGTATGCATCACAATACATATACCTAGGCCAAATAATTTCCTTTAACAAGAAAATGGAAAAAGAATTAAAACGAAGAGTATCCTTAGATAGGAAACCTTTTTGGGTAAAGTTCATATTGCTAGACAGAATCTTGAATAGAAGGGTCAAAATGGAGGCCCTCAAAAGACGTGTTCTTCCAATGTTATTATAAGGATGTCAATATGGGCTCTCAAAGCTAAAGAGAGAAACATCCTACAGGTATGCCAAAGGAAAATGCAGATGAAGATTCTTGGCATCTCTCTGAAAGACTGAATATCAAACACCTTGATAGACAAGATGTCAGCAACAATACACACAGCACAACAGGCTGTGAAGACAAAATGGAAATGGGGCTGCCATGTGGCTGCCATGTGACACATGGATGGCACTAGCTACCACATGGGCAAGAGACTTCCAGGAGGACCAAGCAGCAAATGGGACGATGTATTGAGAAAACAAGCAGCAAGACAATGGACAAGTAGAGCCAGAAACAGAAAGAAGTGGAAAGAAGTAGAACTTAAACTAAGTGATCAAGTTTAATTCAACACATAGTGTGTATTATGTGCAGTAGTGTGTACTAGTATTCTTATGTGGACTAACAGACAGTATGATTCTTTAAAAGTAGTTATCCCTACTTGTAGGAGGCCTGTGCCCTCAATGGGACAACACAAGCTATTCTCATTCATTCATCCATTTATTCATATACGTTGATTATTTTTTAGATGAACAAGTGACTCCTTCCAGTAGTTCGTTTCTACATAAATGGAAAGCTAAAATGAAAATATATTCCCATTGAACAACCTAGAAAAAGACATACATAAAGAAATAGAAATAACAAAACAGAATATGCCTTCAAAATCAGGTTCCATTGATTGTATAAAAAAGATACTAAAATAATATATGCAAAACAATTATGAACATGTAAAAGAATTTCTTAATATCTGGCATACTAAAACAGTTATTTTTGAAATAGATTGGAGAGAAATTAGAAATTCTTTTAAATATAGCCATAAGTGTGATCAATGAAAACAATGAAAAATAGGTCTAATTTATCAATTACATAAAGAAAGGCTGTACCAAAAAGTTTAATGTTTTTGTGGAAAATTTGTTAAATAATTTGGCAAAACATACAAAATTACAATATCATGAAAGAACAAACTATTTTTTTATATCTGAGGTGATCTTCTGTGCAACTGTTTAATTCTCGTATTTTATTCTGGTTTAATTTATAATGAGCATATGGTAATGTATGAATTACATCTTGTAACATAAGACATTTATCAACATTAGCACTTAATTCAATTTTATTACATTCAACTGTATACAATATGTATTTAATTGATCTAATTAAATTCATTTTTCTATATGTTTTTTATTTTGTTATCTAAACAGTTTTTATAGTTAACAAAACCAATTTCTCTTTTTACTACCTATTTCTTAACTCCTTTAGATTTCTTTTCTTCTTTATCACTAAAATTATAAGTCTTAATTTTTATCTAACTTAATTTTTCCATGATTTTCATCTTCCTTTTTTCCTACATCTTACTAATTATGTGTGATATTCCATATAAGTAACCTTTTGAATAATCACCTGTGTCAAAGTAATCAATCATTGATTTTGTAACTTTGTAGAAGTCTTTAGTTCCTATATCACATGTAAAAAAAACAGTATCCATACAACATAAATTAATATTTTTACCACATTTTGGCTTCATAACATTATAAAAAAACCGTACATTTTTATTTTTGTAATATCTATAACAATCATCCAACATATTTGGTTTATTGAACATTATTTTAATTTTCTGTAAATATAGTAGTATACTCATAATCTGGTTTTGAAATATAAATCGTATCCAGAATGAGATTTTCACTCTGCAGCGGAGTGCGCGCTGATATGAAAGTTTTTGGCAGATTAAAACTGCCAGGGAGTTTCATAACAGTTCATACTACGCTGCAGAGTGAAAATCTCAATCTGGAAACATCCCCCAGGCTCTGGGTAAGCCATGTCTCTGCAATATCCTTTCTTTCAGGATTGCTAGTTCTGCAAGATTTGCAGGAGAGCTTCTGTAAAGTTTGGAAGGTAGGAGTCCAGGTACTGGGAGATGTGGGGCTGCGAAGACGGGGTGTGAGTGTGCTTGTGTAGCTCAGATGGTAGATTACTTTCCCTCAAAAGGCAAAGGTCCCGAGTTCGAGTCTCAGTCCAGCACACGGTTTTAATCGGCCAAAAAGTTTTATAATTGGTAAATTTTTTTGCTTTTTTTAAAACACTATATTATACATTAATTTGTAGAAAACTTTTTCAGTATAGTTTGCTGCCTTTTCTCTCATTTCTGCGTTAAAATCAGTGTATTCCGTTAACAAATTTTATTGTTTAAGTGACAACGTCCTATGAATTTTTATTTAATTTTAATCCAAGATTTAACATTGTTTAAGTTTTCTATAATGTAAAACACATTTTTCTATAATATTGAAAGTTGTTAATTATTTATTTCCGCCTTCTGGTGCTAATGGCAAATCCTTATCTAACTCATACTATTATTTTGGATATTATAAGTCGACCTCCAAAATATAACTATAGTTATATCATCTGATGTTTTAAGTATTTCTCTAGAGGCGTAACATTTGGGTTCTAACCAACAGAAATCCTTCAATGATACAGCCTGAGACATTGCCGAACCACATGAATAATTGTGTCCAAATATGCAATATAGTATTCCGAAGGTAAAATAGTCCCCCATTCATTTCTCCGGGCGGGGACTACTCAAGAGGATGTTGTTATCAGGAGAAAGAAAACTGGCGTTCTACGGATCGGAGCGTGGAATGTCAGATCACTTAATCGGGCAGGTAGGACTGAAAATTTAAAAAGGAAAGTGGATAGGTTAAAGTTAGATATAGTGGGAATTAGGGAAGTTTGGTGGGAGGAGGAACTAGACTTTTGGTCAGGTGACTACAGGGTTATAAACACCAAATAAAATAGGGGTAATGCAGGAGTAGGTTTAATAAAGAATAGGAAAATAGGAACGAGGGTAAGCTTCTACAAACAGCATAGTGAACGCATTATTGTGGCCAAAATATACACGAAGCCCACACCTACTACAGTAGTACAAGTTTATATGCCAACTAGCTCTGCAGATGACGAAGAAATTGAAGAAATGTATGATGAAATAAAAAAAGTTATTCAGACAATGAATGGCGACGAAAATTTAATAGTCATGGGTGACTGGAATGCGGTAGTAGGAAAAGGGAGAGAAGGAAACGTAGTAGGTGAATATGGATTGGGGCTAAGAAATGAAAGAGGAAGCCGCATGGTAGAATTTTGCACAGAGCACAACTTGATTGTAACTAACACTTGGTTAAAGAATCATGAAAGAAGGTTGTATGCATGGAAGAACCTAGGAGATACTAAAGGTATCAGACAGACATTTCCAGGGACAGATGTGGATTCTGACCACAATCTATTGGTTATGAACTGTAGATTAAAACTGAAGAAACTGCAAATAGGTGGGAATTTAAGGAGATGGGACCTGGATAAACTGAAAGAACCAGAGGTTGTACAGTGTTTCAGGCAGAGCATAAGGGAGCAATTGACAGGAATGGGGAAAGAAATACAGTAGAAGAGGAAGGGGTAGCTTTGAGGGATGAAGTAGTGAAGGCAGCAGAGGATCAAGTAGGTAAAAACACGAGGGGTAGTAGAAATACTTGGGTAACAGAAGGAATATTGAATTTAATTGATGAAAGGAGAAAATAAAAAAATGCAGTAAATGAAGTAGGCAAAAAGGAATACAAGAGTCTCAAAAATGAGATCGACAGGAAGTGCAAAATGGCTAAACAAGGGTGGCTAGAGGACAAATGTAAGGATGTACAGACTTATCTCACGAGGGGTAAAATAGATACTGCCTACAGGAAAATTAAAGAGACCTTTGGAGATAAGAGAACCACTTGTATGAACATCAAGAGCTGAGATGGAGACCAGTTCTAAGCAAAGAAGGGAAAGCAGAAAAGTGTACTTGAAGACAATATTATGGAAATTGAAGAGGATTTAGATGAAGATGAAATGAGAGATACGATACTGCGTGAAGAGTTTGACAGAGCACTGAAAGACCTGAGTCGCAACAAGGCCCCTAGACTAATAACAATCCATTGGAGCTACTGACGGCCTTGGGAGAACCAGTCCTGACAAAACTTTACCATCTGGTGAGCAAGATGTATGAAATAGGCGAAATAGCCTCAGACTTCAAGAAGAATATAATAATTACAATCCCAAAGAAAGCAGGTGTTGACAGATGTGAAAATTACCGAACAATCAGTTTAATAAGACACAGCTGCTAAATACTAACACGAATTCTTTACAGACGAATGGAAAAACTAATAGAAGTCGACCTCGGGGAAGATCAGTTTGGATTCCATTGAAATACTGGAACACGTGAGACAATACTGACCTTACGACTTATCTTACAAGAAAGAATAACAAAAGGGAAACCTACGTTTCTAGCATTTGTAGACTTAGAGAAAGCTTTTGACAATGTTGACTAGAATACTCTCTTTCAAATTCTAAAGGTGGCAGGGGTAAAATACAGTGAACGAAAAGCTATTTACAATTTGTACAGAAACCAGATGGCAATTATAAGAGTCGAGGGACATGAAAAGGAAGCAGTGGTTGGGAATGGAGTAAGACTGAGTTGCAGCCTCTCCCCAATGTTATTCAATCTGTATATTGAGCGAGCAGTAAAGGAAACAAAAGAAAAATTGGGAGTAGGTATTAAAACCCATGGAGAAGAAATAAAAATGTTGAGGTTCACCGATGACATTGTAATTCTGTCAGAGACAGCAAAGGACTTGGAAGAGCAGTTGAACAGAATGGACAGTGTCTTGAAAGGAGGATATAAGATGAACATCAACAAGAGCAAAACGAGGATAATGGAATGTAGTCGAATCAAGTCGGGTGATGCTGAGGGAATTAGATTAGGAAATGAGACACTTAAAGTAGTAAAGGAGTTTCGCCATTTGGGGAACGAAATAACTGATGTTCGTCGAAGTAGAGAGGATACAAAATGTAGACTGGCAATGGCAAGGAAAGCGTTTTTGAAGAAGAGAAATTTGTTAACATGGAGTATAGATTTAAGTGTCAGGAAGTCATTTATGAAAGTATTTGTATGGGAGTGAAACATGGACGATAAATAGTTTGGACAAGAAGAGAATAGAAGCTTTCGAAATGTGGTGCTACAGAAGAATGCTGAAGATTAAATGAGTAGATCACGTAACTAATGAGGAAGTATTGAATAGGATTGGGGAGAAGAGAAGTTTGTGGCGCAACTTGACCAGAATAAGAGATCGCTTGCTAGGACATGTTCTGAGGCATCAAGGTGTCAGCAATTTAATATTGGAGGGCAGTGTGGAGGGTAAAAATCGTAGAAAGAGACCAAGAAATGAATACACTAAGCGGATTCAGAGAGGTGTTGGTTGCTGTAAGTACTGGGAGATGAAGAAGCTTGCACATGATAGAGTAGCATGGAGAGCTCCATCAAACCAGTCTCAGGACTGAAGACCACCACAACATCATGTAATATAATTAGACTGTTTTGCCAACTGATGATTTTAATATATTTACGAAAATTAAAACGTGAGGTTTATTATATAATCTCATATATGCAATTAAATTTTTAATATAGATTTTTTTCAAAATTGTTTTTTCTTGATTATAAACTTCATCTGAAATATTATCTATAATAAGTCTCAAATAAATTCAACTGTTTTAGGTAATCTATCTTCTTGTAATTATTCTGCAGAATCCACACATTCATAAGGATACACTCCTTTTTTAATTATTATATATGTGTGTTCACTTTCAAAATATTTTGCTGTCTCTATAAATTGTAATTGTTCTTTTTATAAGATTAGAGGTTAATTTATCTTTACTTGAAGCCATAAATATAAACATTACCAAGAATCTTAATGTTCATAAAGGAAGTATAATTTTTTCATTATTTATGTAGCATCAGTCTCTTCATTATTATTTATTGCTAATTCTTTAATAAATACTGGACATAATAATTTGTTAAATTATCAATATAAAATTGAATCAATTTGGCATTTTGGTATTCATGTACAGCTCCTGGACTTTGTTTTTACCTTTACTAAAGTTCTTTCATTAATTGATAAGTTTTTGAATCTATTAAACTTACTTTATCTGCCTCTGTCATTGTCATTGGAATATTTCGTCCGTATCTTTAGCAATTTCTCGAGATTATTCGTTTAACATAGCAATGAAAGTTTTTGGTCAATCCTTACCACTAAACATTGCAGGATGTTTATAATATCGATTAGTATATTAACATAATAACTGAATGAAATTGGTGTTTCTGGTAATTATTAATATAAATTTTTTCACGATTTCGTTCAAAAGTGTTAATACTTATGAATAAACTTTCGAAATGTGCATAAATTACAAAAGATATCCATAAAAAACTATTATAATTTTCAAATTCAATTTATTTACCTCGTAGAAGCATATGTATTTTTACTTCCTTGCATTTTTTGTAATCACTTTCATGATTTTCTATTTTTACCTATGAATAAAAATATCTTAAAAATTGAGAACTTTCATGACCTTTTTAGTTCCTTGATACTAATTAATCTGGATAGATTGGTTTATCCAACAATTATGTGAATTAGTTTCATCTTTTATTAGAAGATGATTAACGTGTTTTTCTTGACTATTGTTTGTATAGTAAAGGTTATATAAATAATCCATTATTCTTCTTCATTGCTTTTATGCACATAAACATTAAATGAAATATTTGATTTCATTTCAGTTTTTGGAGTATATGTTAACTGAACATGCAAATTTATTTTCCTGGATTCAATAATTTCATCTAGTTCTAATCTAATATTTTATAATTGTTAACTCTTTCTACATGAACATTTGATGGATATAAAACTGATTTCATGAATGAAGAAAGCATTTCCAAGCTGTGGTTTTTTACATTTATTACAGTGTTTTTATCTTTAATTGCTTTTCGTAAACGGATATAAGAAGAACCTTAAAACAAATTGTGCATATTGACATTTTATTATAAGTTATCTATATACAATAAGAACCAACTCGATCTTTTCCTTAGTATTTCTTGCTTTTCAATTAGTGGCTTATTTTGTAATTTTGATAATAATCTGGTAAATCAGCTGTTATTAACAAAGTTTGTTTGTGTTGTTTTAAAAATAAATTCTTCTAACTCATTTTATCTTTTCAAATTACGATAAAATATCGTATTAACTTTATTTTCTATTCTTTGTATTAAAACGTTCATTAATTTGGAGATTATTTCTCCTTTAAGTGATTAAAAAATTCTTGTGGTACAACGATATTATCGTCATTATTTATTCCATAATTTACTATTCTTGATTTAATATCACAAGCTTTTCTATAGATTCATTTAGGTGATTTATAAAAATCGTTATTATCTAGAAAACTGAAACCTACTAAATTATTCTGATAATTTTTTGTTTATTTTCGTGATATTTATCAATTAAAAGCTTTTAAAAATAATTATCATTACTGTTATTTTTGATTTTGTTCTAATCTTTATTCATAAATCAATTAATTACTATTTGTTAAGATTAGAATTATTACTTTCAGTTTTTGTTTACGAATTTTATGAAGATCACTTAAGGGTTTTTAGCTAAAATTGTTAATATTATCAATTTTAGATTCACATCTTTCGATATGATTGATTAATTGTCATTTTCTGATTCTATAATTTTTTATTTTTTCGTTTTAACGATGTTATGAAGATCTTGTAAAGGTTTATTCTTCGATTTATTGTTGTTATCTTCGTTATTAATACTGTCATTAGGATTTGCAAATGAGATCGATTAATTTTTGTTTATTAAGTTTGGAATTATTTCTTAAATATTCTGGTTGACAATTTCTTTTATATTGTTATACTTTCATTCTCTCTCTTTCATTTTTTTTCATTTCTTTATTATTAAAGTAACCAACTAATTCCATCAGATCTTGTCTAGTTACAATTGAATAACCATTTCCTTTGAAGTAAATTTTTAAATAATTTTAACTTAATAAAAAATGGTTCAAATGGCTCTGAGCACTATGGGACTCAACTGCTGTGGTCATTAGTCCCCTAGAACTAAGAACTATTTAAACCTAACTAACCTCAGGCACGATTCAAAGCTGCGACCGTAGCAGTCGCATGGTTCTGGACTGTGCGCCTAGAACTGTGAGACCACCATGGCCGGCATAACGTGAGCCATATATTCCTTTACTATAAGTTATGAAATAGCTCAGCTTTGGTGTTCATTTGGTTTTGGTTTTATTTATGTAGAAAAGAATGTAAGTTTTCGAAATTAACATTTATGGTTAAAATGTACCTTTGGTTTTTTTATTTAAATTTGAATGGGTGGTGTAGGCAGGCAAGGTTTGACAGGTCTAATTTATAAAGAGAAAAATTTGTTAGAATGTTCTTCCTTAATTAATTGTTATTTATTGTTTTGGAATAGAGAGATGTGTTTTGATGTCTTATTCATAATGAATAAAATTTATAGATTTTTGAATTGTAAATGAGAATTTAGTTTTGTGGGTATGGATAAATTTGTGGGTGGCGGACATTGTGAAATTAGAATCCTTGATTTTATTCTGGAACTTTTAATCCAATATGCTATATGGACCAGAATGGGCATAGATATACTACTCCTCCAAGAAATACCACAGCCTTCTCGGCTATCCAGTCTCCGGCCACCAGCAGTGTTTCGAGAACTGTTTTCACCAACAAGGAAATACCAGGTTTACCAGCAACAGGAGACAATCTGAAGGACCCTGCTGAAATGTCAACTGCACCTCGCCTCACCCAGGAAGAACTGTCTCCCTTACATTCCTATACTGCTTTTGTGAAAGAAGTTGTGCATTTTTCCCATGCCCACAGGAACAATACAAGCAGGACCTTGGTGCTGGCTCTCCACTACTGTGCGTCCATTGACTCCCTATGGCTGAGGCACCATCCACTTTGACAGCCACTGCCGAGTCAAAGCGCTGAACAGTTAGCCTTCACATACTTGCAAGCCTATTCTCTGAACCTTCCCTGTTCAGCATTCTCAGCCTAATGAAAAAGAATATGTATTACCTCATCCACCTCAAGCGACCATATTCCTCTAGCTACAACTGAATTCAGTCTTACAACCAATATCAAACTTCTCTAACAATATCAAAGGCCATAAAACATAATAAAGAGGAAGAACGCCAGATCGAAAGGATCTGCCGCCTTCTGTAGTTACTGCCAACATGTAACAACATACATTATACTTTCGATGTTAAATTGCATTAATCGATATATTAGAAGCTGCTTTGAAAGTTCACTGAGGACACGAGATGCGCCATGGGACCATAAAACTGCTGGGAATCAACAATCAGTCCTATTCACAGAATTGCTACTAGCAGTCTCTGTTATAGGGAACGCAAGACCAGTACAATGTTAGACAAAGCTGTGTTTTGTGGAACAGGAGTAACGAAAAAAAAGCACAATACTGTCAAGTGTTTGAAGGCAGACAGGGCAGGTTACATCTTCAGGATGCGTCAAACAACACAATGTGTTCTTAACGAGCTGTGTGTCCATGGGATTAGCTCTGGTTAACGTCCAGTGTCACAGAAGATCTTCTGTTATGGAGGGTAACAAGGTGCAGTCAGGAAAAGAGACTTTGATCTGGCTGAGTTGAATGTAGATGCTGACAGAGATGGGAGGAGTTGTTGGTACCGCGCCAGTGATCAATTGTGCAGCGACTACAGCCGTAACGTTCAGATGTGAGTATGATGAGATCCAGCCACAACATCAAAGCGAACTGTAGCAAAAGATGAATCATTTGTAACGATTTCAGTCATTTCTGTCTTCATTCTGAAGACTTGTTTTGGGAATAAATGCACATGTGTTTCCTTCTGTAGTGTTTTGTGTCTCTAAGAACTAATCTATCCCAAACATGGGTAACTGCCACCAATGTAAACGTTTGACCCCGATAAGTATCCACTTGAATTATATTTCCATACCCACTCTCCTAGTCAGCCAAGGCATTATTTGATTGATGTGTGTCAATGTTATAACGATACCTTGAGGATTATTTCTCACCATGGTTAGTGCAGTGGTCGACCGCCTTTACATAACGGACTGTAGCAGCAGCAATTTGAATGGTAGTTGGTGCTGGACACATGGGACATTCCATTTTGGAAATCGTTAGGGAATTCAATATTCCGAGATTTATAGTGTCAAGAGTGTGCCGAGAATAGCATATTTCAGACATTATTTCTCACCATGGACAATGCAGTGGCCTACCGCCTTTACATAACGACCTGTAGCAGCATTTACGTAGAGTGGCCAGTGCTGGGACACAAGCAACACTGCGTGAAATAACAACAGAAATCAATATGGGGCGCCCTACGAATGTATCTATTAAGACAGTACGACGAAGTCTGGCATTAATGGACTATGACAACAGATGATCAACGCCGTTTCCCGTGGTAGCAACACGGCTTCGCTTGCCGAGAATATCTTGATCTCGTGGCCATATCGATTGTACACTAGACGGCTGGAAAACTGTGGTCTGCTCAGATGATTCCTTATTTCAGTTTGTAATAACCTTGGGTAGGTTCGGGTGCGGTGTACATCCCTCAATGTCATGCAACCAAGTTCTCAACAATTCACTGTACAACCTAGATGTGGCTCCATCATGGTGTGCAATGTGTTTACATTGAATTGACTACGTCCTCTGGATGTTAAGCTGCTTGGAGAGATTTTGCAGTCATTCATGGACGCCATATTTCCAAAAAATGACGGACTTTTTGTGGATGACAGTGCGCTATGTCTCTGGGTCACAATTGTTGACTAATAGTATGAAGAACTTTGTTGACAGTTCCAGCGAATGGTTTGGCCACTCAGATCCTAAGATATTAATCACTTTCAGCAATTACGGCACATCATCTAGAGATTAGCTCATGTACAAAATCCTGCATCATCCACAATCTGCAATTACTGATGGTTATAGAGGGAGCATGTCTCAGTATTTCTGCAGGGGACTTCCAACTAATCGTTGAGTCTATGCAACCTCGAGTTACTACGGTACACCTGCAAAAAGGAGGTTCGACGCTATATTAGGACGATCGCATGATTTTTGTCACCTTGGTAACAGACTGACTTGATTGAGATCTTTAATTAATTTCGTAGCGAGACGAATGCATGTATCATTGATTTCGTGGTTAATGATTTACTTGTTTCAGATTCTATAGGGTAAAATGAAATTATTTAAATATAGATTCCAACAAAAAAACTCAGCTCGATAGGCGAGGGCTCTAAAAAGCCGTAACTTACAAGTTACGTTTCCAAAATTGTGAAAATGTCTTCCCTTTTCCTTTGCTTCTCGATCTGAGGCACTGTTTGGCCTTCTTGATTGGTTTCTATAATAGTCTTAGCCTCATTTTAGCGCAATATGTGACAGATTCTGTTGTGACTACAGGAATGTGTGACACACTACCGTACCTGAGTGTTAGGTTTCATGACATATTATCCACCTCAGAAAGCATTCCAAATGTTGCACGTCTCGTCCAAGCTGCAGCTGCTCAAATATTCATTTGCGCACGTTACGAGTGTGTTAGTTATTACTCTCTTCAAGCTCCGTTAATGATCTTAAGTTTGTGCAGGTATCTTGCTATGACCAGCATTAAAATATGGAAACTATATATGCTGATTATAATAAAATAAGTCTAATCTTCCTTCTAGCTAAACAGTCTGCGTCAAACAGAGCACTACAGCCAGACTACTCTGCTATGACAAAAGTCATTGGATAACTCCTAACATCGTGTCAGACCTTTTGACCATAGTAGTGTCGCAACCTGACATGGCACTGACTCAACAAGTCGTTGGAAGCCATTGGAGAAATAATGAGCCATGCTGTCTTTATAGCCGTCTATAATTGTGAAGGTTTAGCTGCGCAGGATGTTGTATATGAACCGATCTCTCCACTGTGCCCCATAAACGTTCGATGGGATTAATGTCGGGTGATTTCTCTGGCCAAAGCATTCACTCCAGATGTCTCAATGTTCTTCAAACCAGTCACGAAAAATTTACGGTCATGTGAGATGAGATAGTTTTTTTGTGAACATGAAGTACATGAATGGGTGCAAATGGTGTCCAAGTAGCTGCACATAACCATTTACAGTCAGTGTTCGGTTCAGTTGTACCAAAGGACTCATTTCATTCCACGTAAACAGAGCAGATACCATTATGGAGCCATCACCAACTTCCACAATACCTTGTTGTAAACTTGTGTCCATGGGTTCATGGGCTCGGAACCATACTCGAACCCTACCATCAGCACTTATCAAATGAAATCAGGATTTATTTGACCAGATCTTGGTTTTCCAGTCGTCTAGGGTCCAATTGAAATGGCGACTAGCCCAGAAAAGGCGCTGCAGGCGGTACCGAGCTGTTAGCAAAGGCACTCCCGCCGGTTGTCTGCAGCCATAGCCCTCTGACGCCAAATTTCGGTGTCCTGACGTTGTACGCCCCACATTGATTTCTGTGGTTGTTTCAGGCAGTGTTGCTTGTCTGTTAGCACTGACAACTCTACACAAGCACTGCTCCTCTCCATCATTCAGTGAAGGTCGTCGGTCATTACTGTGTCTGTGGTGGGAGTTAATTTATATTATCATCACACTCTTGACACTGTGGGTCTACGGAAACAGAACTTCCTAGAGATTTCGGAAATGGAATGCCTCATGCGTCTAGCTCCAACCACAATTCCGCGCTCAAAGTCTGTTAATTCCGGTCGTGTGGCCATAATAAAGTCGGAAATATGGCACAGCAGTCATAAGAAGAAGAAAATAGAGATTTTATCACATTTGCAGTTATATACACACCCATTTTCTCGTAGATCGATATACATATTGAGTAGAACTGAAAATCGGTAGTGCTGCTAGGAATATCCTTTCGTTAAAAAATCCAGACTGTGAGGCTGTGACGATGCAGAAAACTGTTTACTGATGTTTCCTCTTATCTGTGGTAGACAACTGAAGAGATAAACTAGCAGCTTTAAATACCTTTCTTGAGATCGACCCAAAGCCAATGAGTAGTTCTATACATCTTCCACATTCTCTCAGCACAGAAGTCTTAACTGCCGTAAACACCAGCCTTGAAAGCCGTTATTGTATTGGTATGAAATGCTCATCCACATTTGATGTACAGTGCGTTCTGCAGTCCACATGGAAATATAAGGGCAGTGTTTTGTAGTTCCAATGTTCGTACCCTTTCATCAGAGAGGCATGTGCAAATCTGGGTGACTCACTCATGTTTCCTTCAGTCAATGGCCAACATGGGTTTACTACATTGGAATTGCAAAGAGTTTAAACTAGGAGAAACTACAGCCGTCATTTTTTCTCAGAGTAAGAATATCTTCTGTATAGCATAATGATGATGGCAACACTTTGGGTAAAATATCCCAGAGGTAGC
Organism: Schistocerca gregaria; assembly: GCF_023897955.1. Lineage (NCBI taxonomy): Eukaryota > Metazoa > Arthropoda > Insecta > Orthoptera > Acrididae > Schistocerca > Schistocerca gregaria. The sequence goes on along the minus strand of NC_064923.1, from coordinate 70,649,799 downwards.
AGTTTCCTCCATTCAGTCCTCATAATAGGGACTACTCAGGAGGATGTTGGCATCAGTCAACAGAGAATAAAATACTAAACACTTTAACATCGGAGATACGTAAGAGTGTTTTAAAAGAGAAAGGGATAGGTTCAAGTTTTATATAATAGAAATTAGTGAAGTGCGATGGTAGAAAGAACACGTTTGTAAACTGAAAATCAAACAGAGCTAATTTAGCAGTAGATTTAATAAGGAATAACAAAATATTAACGCAGGAAAACTGTAGTGGTCAGAATTGCGAACAAATTAACGCAGCCATGACAAACACGAAGCCAACACCTAGTATGGTAGAAGACTAAATCCATAGATGATGAAATCGTTGAAAGGATATGTCATGAGATAAAGGAAATTGTTCAAATAGTTAATGAAGATATCGTGATGGGAGTGTGGAATTCATAGGAAGAAAAGGAAGAAATGGAAAATAAGAAAGAGAACAATTTCTGGTAGAAGAATGCAAGGAAAAGCCAACAGGTAGAGTTTAGCGTTGAGGTTCTACAATCATTGTAAATACTTGATTTAAGATTGTGTTTGTAGAGGAGACTCGGGAAGCCCTTCAGGTTGCTCACAGATTACATTACTGTACAAGAGAGATGTAGAAAATAAGTTTATAGTTAATGTATTGTTGTCAATTTCGTTATCATAATGACTGCGCTGACCAGTGCGATCACAGCATTCGTTTTTAATGCTCTAATGGACACAGAAGATTTTGTTTCGAGGCCGTCGAACGCGAAGAAAATGGCATGCTTCGCTTGGATAATATAATTCTTACATATGATTATATCGGCAAGCAAACCAGAATCGTCTTCACCTGTACACGCCAACACATCATATGTTGAGACAACTTGGGAGTGGGGAGAGTACTGTGCACCACTGTACCATCATGAGCAGTTCTTACCTGAACAAGCTGAAAATTGAGGGCAGTTGATGATATTGCACATACACTAGCTTACTTATTCACCATCATTATCATAACATAGCTACTGATTTGCTAGCAAAGCTGTGAGTAACAGCTAGTATCTCAGCATGATTGCCTTGCGGTTCCTCCTTATTCATAGAGACGCAGGTACTGCTCACAGAAATTTTTCACATGATAGCTACGGTGATTTATTCTGAGCTTTAGGATTCAGAATGTTTGATGTAGCTCCAAGTACATATATAGGGTGGTCCATTGATCGTGACCGGACCAAATATACCACGAAATAAGCGTCAAACGAAACAAGATGGCGCTATAGTTGGCCCGCTAAACGGCGCTGCAATAGGTCAAACAGATATCAACTGCGTTTTTTTCATAATAGGAACCCCCATTTTTTATTACATATTCGTGTAGTACGTAGAGAAATATGAATGTTTTAGTTGGACCACTTTTTTCTCTTTGTGATTGATGGCGATGCAATAGTCACAAACATATGGCTCACAATATTACATGAACAGTTGATAACAGGTACGTTTTTTAAATTAAAATTCGGAACGTAGGTGCGTTTGAAAATTTTATTTCGGTTGTTCCAATGTGATACATGTACCTTTGAGAACTTATCATTTCTGGGAACGCATATTGTTACAGCGTGATTACCTGTAAATACCACATTAATGCAATAAATGCTCAAAATGATGTCCGTCAACCTCAGTGCATTTGGCAATATGTGTAGCGACATTCCTCTCAACAGCGAGTAGTTCGCCTTCCGCCATGTTCGCACATGCATTGACAATGCGCTGACGCATGTTTGTCAGGCGTTGACGGTGGATCACGATAGCAAATATCCTTCAACTCTCCCCACAGAAAGAAATCCGGGGACGTCAGATCCGGTGAACGTGAGGGCCATGGTATGGTGCTTCGACGACAAATCCACCTGTCATGAAATATGCTATTCAATACCGATCAAACGCACGCGAGCTATGTGCCGGACGTTCATCATGTTGGAAGTACATTCTGTCATGCAGTGAAACGTCTTGTAGTAACATAAGTAGAACATTACGTAGGAAATCAGCATACATTGCATCAGTTAGATTGCCATCGAGAAGATGGGGCCAATTATACTTCCTCCCATAATGCCGCACCACACATTAAGCCGCCTAGGTCGCTGATGTTCCACTTGTCGCAGCTATCTCGAATTTTCCGTTGCCCGATAGTGCATATTATGCCGGGTTACGTTACCTCTGTTCGTGACGCTTCGTCGCTAAACAGAATGCATGCAAAAAATCTGCCATCGTCCCGTAATTTGTCGTGTGTCCAGTGCCAGAACTGTGCACGACGTTCACAGTCGTCGCCATGCAATTCCCGTTGCATATAAATATGCTACTGGTGCAATCGATCGAATAAACAATTTTAATACGTTATTTGACCTCAAAAATGCATTATTTGAACAGCTAACAATTACAATAAAGTGTGCAACTAATGATTGGCAATGTACCTTGTATAATTTTATGTTAAACTGTAGGAAAAACACTTTTAAGGTCCTTTAAAAATTACACTATCATAATAGTCACCAAATTGTAGCTGGACAAAGTACTGCAGTTATCGTGGCTCCAGTTTGTAATCACAGAATGGGAGAATGTTATACCTGGAGGATATTGTAACACATGGCGTTTCCTGGTTGGTGTTTCATCTACTGACCGATGGTAGAATGAAATTTTTTTGTTGTTATACATGAGGTTATGATCTGCACAACATTTGCACATCCTTCATGTTCTACAAATTTAATTATAATATAATATTTTAAAGCTATTTGTAATACATTGTTCATTTCTCACATAGAAAATTTCATGGTACATAAGGTATCATATGTTATTAGAATTATTCATATAACATATGGAAAGTTTTCATATTTGGTATGTTGTGCACCATCGCTTACCTTGAAACAGAAGAAGGGCATTTGGCATATGGCATGTATGATACTTGAAAATGAACTAATTAGCTTTGATATCTTAATCATTTTCTCAGTCTTTGAAAAGGAAATTAATGTTACTTACCACTACTTTCTAATCCAAAATGTTTACTATATTTTCTGTCTGGGTGATGATAATATTTCTTGCTTGTTTGATTTCACTTATAGATTATTGGTGTGTGGTAGAGTAATAGTGTAATGCATAGACTAATACGTACAGCACTGACATGATTTTCTCGATTGCAACAGATACAAATCTGAAGCGAATATTAGTTCCCAGCTGTATGACCAAGTTCTGAATTGGAACATTTTTTCACATTGGAGGAAATCTTTCCTTCCCAGAGAAATTTTTCTACTTTAAGGAAAAGAATACAGCACAAACACAGTAAATGCTACCACTTCCAAAATGGAATATGAAAATATTTTAAACTTCCGTACAAAGTTTACAAGAACTTTGGAAGACTTGCACTCTTATAGAGCAGAAAGTAAAATTCCTTCAGAATTACTAAAATATTTCATTACAGCAGCCAGTAGGAACGCAGTTAGTTTCTAGTGACACCATTTCCCACATGCGCTACATAATGGTAGCAGTAGCTGTAGTAGTTGCCTCATCCCAGCTTCTGAAGTCATACGTCTGGTGTTATAGGCTCGCTCAGCTCTGGTGTAAAATTTAACAATAAGATTATGCCTTCAATAGCCAGAGATGATAGAAAGCGAATCGTAGTCCGTGAGTTACTGGAACACAGGACAATAAGATCATTGTAATAGGGTGCTATGGGAGGATTTTTAAGATAAGATCAATTGATAGGATAAGAAATGAGGGGGTTCCCGAACGAACTTCAAAGGGGAGGAGCATGTGGGAAACATTTAAAAGAAGAAGAGACTTGTGTCTCAACGTCAAGGAAAATTTTAGTGTTACTTGAAGGAGATGTAGGGTTAAGAAAACATGTAGGACAAAAATGTCCAACAAATAACTGAGTATGACTGATGATGACTTCCTCCACCCACCTCAAAGAAAAACTTCCCTTTAGCTATCTTTAATGTTTCCTGCTTACCGACGTCCCTCAATCTTCAAAATTATCGACTATGCCGAATTCTTAGCTCCCTCCCATCAACAGAACATAAATAATACTTCCTTATTTCTTACAAAATAAATTGTTGAACGCAACACACATCAACGGCATTAGATAGACACATATTACAAACACCAATAAATGACCGAATACAAGAATATCTCTTTAAAATTCTGAAGGTGGATGGGGTAACATACAGGGAGCGAAAGGCTATTTACAATTTGTACAGAAACCAGATGGCAGTTATAAGAGTCGAGGGACATGAAACGGAAGCAGTGGTTGGGAATCGAGTGAGACAGGGTTGTAGCCTCTCCCCGATGTTATTCAATCTGTATATTGAGCAAGCAGTTAAGGAAACAAAAGAAAAAATCGGAGTAGATATTGAAATCCATGAAGAAGAAATCAAAACTTTGAGGTTCGCCTATGACATTGTAATTCTGTCAGACACAGCAAAGGACTTGGAAGAGCAGTTGAACGGATTGGACAGTGTCTTGAAAGGAGGATATAAGATGAAAATCAACAAAAGCTAAACGAGGATAATGGAATGTAGTCGAATCAAGTCGGGTGATGCTGAGGGAATTAGATTAGGAAATGAGACACTTAAAGTAGTAAAGGAGTTTCGCCATTTGGGGAACGAAATAACTGATGTTCGTCGAAGTAGAGAGGATATAAAATGTAGACTGGCAATGGCAAGGAAAGAGTTTCTGATGAAGAGAAATTTGTTAACATCGAGTATAGATTTAAGTGTCACGAAGTCAATTCTGAAAGTATATGTATGGAGTGTAGCCATGTATGGAAGTGAAACATGGACGATAAATAGTTTGAACAAGGAGAGAACAGAAGCTTTCGAAATGAGGTGCTACAGAAGAATGCTGCAGATTAGATGAGTAGATCACATAACTAATGAGGAGGTATTGAATAGCATTGGGGAGAAGAGGAGTTTGTGGCACAACTTACTAGAAGAAGGGATCGGTTGGTAGGATACTTTCTGAGGCATCAAGGGATCACCAATTTAGAATTTTAGGGAGGGGAAAAATCGTAGAGGGAAGCCAAGAGTTGTATACGCTTTGCGGATTCAGAAGGATGTAGGTTGCAGTAGGTACTGAGATATGAAGAAGCTTTGCACAGGACAGAGTAGCATGGAGAGCTGCATCGAACCAGTCTCAGGACTGAAGACCACAACAACAACAAAACAACGAATAAATTATATTTTAAACTGTTCTTGAAATAGATACTTAACCAGGCATTATAATACATACGTTGATGCGTTGTGTTTGTAACTACATTTCCAGTTACAATTTTCTTTTAAGTGTACTGTTGTATTTTGCTATTTGTCAGCTGACGCCAGCGGTGTGATTGGAGCTAATTATCGTCCCAGGTCTCCAGATGAGTCTGCATGGGAGCCCAGTGCCGGATACAACTGTACAGCTGCTGGTGGCGGCAAGACCGCTGCACGTCGCTACTACTTATTCTGTTGCCTACGCACTTGCTGGCAACCGAGTCGAGCAAGACCGTTAGGCTGACGTCACAGCTGCTGTCGCAGAGCAGCCCCCACAGTGCCCGCCATGAGCTGCAGCTGCTGCACCTGCAGGTGAGATCCGCGACGCCAGCGCAATCATTGCTGGGCGTCCTGCCACTGCGACTGAGCGTCGTAACCACGTATGTGTCCATCGTTACCACCTACTCCACTTTGTTACTCACATTCGGTGCACCAAATGAATCCGACAACCATTTCTGTCTCTAAAGTATCCGATCCAGTACAAAGTAGACTCATTGCACTGACCATGTACATGTAAAACTCACTTGTTGTATGCAGTCCATTGAGAATCCAGGTTGACATGAAATATTTTTATCTACACAATAAGGAAAATATCACAGTTACTTACTCCTTCGCCCTCGACCCTCTGCCATCTGTATTTTCTTTTATCGTTCTACTTTTGAATGTTGCTTGGCAGAAAGAACTGTCCATTCCTTAAGCCACAGTTATGAAAGCAAAATAGCTGACATGTGCTGTCAACTATATGATTGTTTACATGTCAGTGGAATATGTGTACTTTACAACTGAACAGAGGCTAGTACATAATGATTGTGTCAAAATGCACATGTGAAATTTGCTGAGAACTCTAAACCCATTTCTGATCCTGTCACCAGACTAAAGTAGTGTGTCCTGAGCTGAACCAATTACAATGCCAGAATCTGAGTATGTCAGTCTTGTATGTTGTCGTTAATATTCATGGTATTTGCCTAACAATAGTTGTTAAACTTTGAACAGTGTACAAAATACATTACCTTGTGGCAGAAACAATAGTTAAAATGATAAACTCAATGTTCAGCTTCGGCAGAGATGTGCGCTGTCTATATCACGAGGAACTCAGATACATGCAATTTAGTAATAACTATGGAGGCAACTTTTCAGGCATGTGTTAGTTCTTTGGAAGAATTTATGTCACAGTCGGCATGCAATTGTCTGATTGTGGCAACAAGAGATATCACTGCAGCTGTTCTAGCATTTACATTCTGAACGAGAAGAATATTGTAGGCTATGAGCCAACTTTGAAGACACCCATTTCATCCTTGGTGTGGGAAGTAGGTTTTTTGTGCGTCTTCCATTTCTCCAACAATATACCCTTGTTTTTAGGTGTCTCTAGGAATGAAAGGAGACTTGAAGTAAAATATGTGAATTCAAACCCAATGTCAAGATCTGTAAAACACTTTTATTCATTACTAGTTTCAGCTGACTGACGACATCTTCAGACAGATAAAATTTACTTTTTAATTAAGCTGTATCGGCCACCATGGAATACACATCGTCATAATCTGATGAAGCGAATTACTGTTGTATTCATGTACACACTAAAGTGGGTCGTCGTGTTTACGTAACTTCCAACATTAGCCATACATGTATCCAGTGCTCATATTGCCACAGTAGTGTTTAAATGGAAGGAGACCTATAGTGCTCCTCAGTAACTGCTGGCATCTCCTCCTACTAATACATCTCTTGGTACGTAGTTGATTTTGTCAACAGTTTGGGATGTGACTGCAGATTAACAGATGTAAATGTATATTGACAACAGATGAACACTGTTAATTCTTTTATTTCTTTGACACTATTATACTCTGTGCCTAATACATATAAATAAAATTTCCTTATATTACGGTGTTCTAAATGTTTCACTTCATCCTAAACGGAGCCTCCAGTTCTCATACATTGGTCCTTCTATGTACGTTAAGTGAAGCAGAAGCAGCATGCTCATTGGACTGCAGAATGAATGAGGCTGTAATCATACCATTATGCGTAAAGTAACACATATTGATCTGTTTGTAGGAGGTAATACGATAGTAATAACAGAATAAGGAGGACCAAGTAAGGACTTTAAAAAACAGCTACATCAATTACAGAACATTTAAAGTACGACTCGAACAAGAATGAAAACGCTCCAGGAATAAAGTACAGTCAGTAAGACGCGATTACATTTTTCTAAAAACCGTGAGAGAGGGTCTTAATGATACATCATATTCTCCAGATGACTTCTTACACTGGTCATCTGTGATAAACATCTAGATCACAGAAGAAAGCAGAGGAGACCGATTATACAAGTCAATCTATCTGCGAAAAATTTTTAGGACATACGGTATGGATGTAACAAATGGTTCAAATGGCTCTGAGCACTATGGGACTTAACATCTGTGGACATAACTCCCCTAGAACTTAGAACTACTTAAACCTAACTAACCTAAGGACATCACACACATCCATGCCCGAGGCAGGATTCGAACCTGCGACCGTAGCGGTCACGCGGTTCCAGACTGTAGCGCCTAGAACCGCACGGCCACACCGGCCGGCTATGGATGTAACAGATGGTCAATAAACAGAGAGAATGATAAGAACTTTTTCAGCATGAATCAGCCCCAGTAGTTTAGAGAGGAGAACCATAAACGCACTGAAGGAACGAATACGATTTCATCGATGGATCTATAAATCTAGTAGGAGGAAAGGGAATTTGGAGCTACCGCGTCACAGAAGCAAGACACAACAACAAGAAGAAACGGGCGGGAAGGAACGAAACAGTAAAACAAGAAAACACTCATAAGTCTATAAATATAAACAATACTCATTACCATGTACAGATACATATCTGTTGGGTAGCAATTTCAAAGAAGGTTGTTGAAAATGGAGACAGTCTTCCTAATAATGGAAATAGTCTTGCTTTGTTTAGATATGCCTTAAATCGTAAGTACGTGAAATTTATTCCTTGACTTCCCAGTACGGTGAAGTGTATACAAATTGTCATTAATACTGTCAAAATTATATTTTAATGCTACTAGGTGATTTCTGAAATTACATTTTCTGGTTATGAAGAAAGTCGCCAATCATAGCACTACAATGAAATCCTATAGACACTTCGTTTGATATTTGTGCAGTTTTTTTTTTCACACACAGCTTTTTTAGACATCACTATACCTACCTACAAAACCTCTGTGGTTATTACTGATATCATCTTTCAGATGATTGTTATACAGTCTGAGAAACAAGGCTCCCAACACATGTACCTAAGTTAGACAACCACACACTTTCAGTTATTTGTCATTTGGAGAATCACATAATATGGCGGAATGTTATAGACTGCGTTTGAATTAAGTAGTCTCTTTTTTTTACGACAAGAAACAGTGCTGCACAAATTCAGGTTCCTAAAATTAGCTAATGACATTAGTATGAGACACATTTGAATGGATGATTTTTCCCCACATTAATCGGGGAGCGTATTGCGAAATCTGTGGTAGAATGGGGGCGTGTACGCACGCTTCATGAGCCATATGAATAAACCCCTTCTCGGAGTTAACCAGATAATGGCAGATCTGTCTGGGTAGACCTCTAGTTGTGTAATTCTCGTGGGACCGAGATGCATGCTTAAGACTGCCAGCAGTATCGTTGTACCGAGAGTGAGAAGGCTCATGCAGCCAGCCCAACAGAAAAAAGTACTGTTGAACAGTGTGTAAAAATGAGTGATCGAGTTTATGCTGCTTCTCAGAAATTGGTTGTAATTATGAAAAGAAAAGTGGGCATGTTGAGAAAGGTCCATCTTTCCACACCAAAGTACACTACTGGCCATTAAAATTGCTACACCAAGAAGAAATGAAGATGATAAACGGATATTCATAGGACAAATATATTATACTAGAACGGACATGTGATTACATTTTCACGCAGTTTTGGTGCATAGATCCTCAGAAATTACTACCCAGAACAACCACATCTGGCCGCAATAATGGCCTTGATACGCCTGGACATTGAGTCAAACAGTGCTTGGATGGCGTGTACAGGTACAGCCGCCCATGCAGTTTCAACACGATACCACAGTTCATCAAGACGTATTGTGACGAGGCAGTTGCTTGGCCACCATTGGCCAGACGTTTTCAATTGGTGATAGTTCTGGAGAATGTGCTGGCCAGGGCAGCAGTCGAACATTTTCTGTATCCAGAAAGGCCCATACGGGACCTGCAACATGCGGTCATGCATTATCCTGCTGAAATGTAGCGTTTCGCAGGGATCGAATGAAGGGTAAAGCCATGGGTTGTAACACATCTGAAATGTAACGTCCAATGTTCAAAGTGCCGTCAGTGCGAAGAAGAAGTGACCGAGACGTGTAACCAATGGCACCCCGAACCATCACGCCGTGTAATACCCCAGAATGGCGATGACGAATACACACTTTCAATGTGCGTTCAGCGCGTTGTCGACAAACACGGATGCGACCATCATGATGCTGTAAACAGAACCCGGATTCATCCGAAAAACTGACGTTTTGCCATTCGTGCACCCAGGTTCGTCGTTGAGTACACCATTGCAGGCACCATGCTGTCTGTGATGCAGCGTCAAGGGTAACCGCAGCCATGACTCCGAGCTGATAGTCCATGCTGCTGCAAACGTCGTCGAACTGTTCGTGCAGATAATTGTTGTCTTGGAAACGTCCCCGCCTGTTGACACAGTGATCGAGACGTGGCTGCACGATCCGTTACAGCCATGCGGATAAGATGCCTGTCATGTCGACTGCTAGTGATAGAGGCCGTTGGGATCCAGCACGGCGTTCCGTATTACCCTCCTGAACCCACCGATTCCATATTCTGCTAACAGTCATTGGATCTCGATAAACGAGAAACGTGATGGTACGCATTTCTCCTCCATACACGAGATCTGAATAACGTAATCATCGTGACTTTCGATTTTGTACTGTTGCAATGTGTACGCACTGGGAACGGTGCGGCACGTCTATTCGTTGCCGTTACTAAGCGTGTACGTTTTTACATTCAACTCTTTTTTAATCAATTCACACTTGCAAACAACGTTTCACTAGGCAACGCCAGTCAACTGCTGTTTGTGTATGAGAAATCGAAGTTTCCTCATGTCAGCACGTTGTAGGTGGGTACGCCAACCTTGTGTGAATGCTCTGAAAAAATAATTATTTGCATATCACAGCATCTTCTTCCTGTCCGTTAAATTTCGCGTCTGTAGCACGTCATCTTCGTGGTGTAGCAATTATAATGACCAGTAGTGTATTTGCACGGTGATGGTAGAAATATAAACGTCTTAACGACCAACAAAACATCAGGAATTCAACTATCTAATGGAATACGCCATTGAAACAGAGCAGAAGAGCAGTGACAGAGCAGATGTGTCACACTGAGACGTACTGGACGAAACTAACGTGGAAACATCTTGTGGTTAAGATCTGAATAACGTAATCATCGTGACTTTCGATTTTGCACTGTTGCAATGTGTACGCACTGGGAACGGTGCGGCACGTCTATTCGTTGCCGTTACTAAGCGTGTACGTTTTTACATTCAACTCTTTTTTAATCAATTCACAGTTGCAAACTGACGAATAAGGGAAGAATGTACGACAACATAGCAACTTAAGTTTTGGGAAATTTGACTATAAGTGCGAGTGTGTGTTAACGTTTCTTGTTTCAAGGAATCTTTAGCATTCTGCCAAATAGTATAGTGGCACTTATATGACTTGGTCATAACAGTCTGTTACACACTGTTGCTTCCTGAGCGTCTTGTGTAACCACCGGTTTAGATTCCTTGACATACGAAGTGAGATGCCGGGTTTTAAAGGCAAGTGAGCAGGGCAGACGTCAGAACAGACCCGTCTTTTTACTTTAAAATAATATTTATCCAGTTTTGGGCGATTGACTGAGATATTTTCTTTGTAAGTAAGGATCTGATCTCTATTTTACTCTGTCATGAGGCGGCTGTAGGACACGTTTCAAAATTTTGTGAGTTGTCTCCGCTTCGTCCTAAGCTTATATATTGGCAGTTTTAGTGTGTCTGAGTGTGCATACGTCGTCTTAGCTCTTGATCAGCTAACGGAATGTATCTGTTTTAGTATCTGTGTCTCCTCTTGTCTGAGATCTGCCTCTATGTAATGTAAATTATGATGTGAGGTGACATAGGACAAACATTCATTGTGTGTTGGGTGTGTGTATGTCGGTGTGTCTCGCTCGTGGGTTCATATCTATGTACATATGTACTTAATTCTACAAATTAGATTGTAACATGGAAGATAAGCTCCTGTATGTTCTGCTCTGACATAACCGTTATTATCAAATCGAGCCGGGAAATCTACTGGTAAAGCACATGCCTGGAAACAAAAAGATCGTGGCACCGAATCCAAATCTGAGCATGGAATATTTCATTCATCCAAAAACCTTCACTGATATGAAAATTCACCAGAACGATATGTCTTTAGAATGATACAGAAGGCTCTCAGTCCGTGGTACAATAATTGGGGTAAGTTAGGGAAATTCATCGCGACAAAGTGAGTTCAGATTGAAAATTTTATGCACCAAACTATAGAACCACAAGTATTATTATTGCTACGAACATTATTATTATTATTACTAAACAATACGCACCTGCTGAGGTGTAATCTGATGTTAGGTACATTGTGGAATGGTAATCATGGGAATGGAAATGCTTCTTTCACCTCACTATTAATAAAAATATTTCAGGCTAAACTAGTACCTTCATTTGCTACTCTTAGGAGACTTGAAGACTGTACATTCTGCACGTAACCATTAATAGCAGTAACATAATTCATCACTACAAGTTGTCTCTTGAACGTCATTCCATTAAAATCCTTGATATTAGAATGTCTTTCACCTCATCACGTAAATGGTTTACCTAAGAGAAGATTTCGTTCAACATTGACAGAGTTATGTTGCGTAAATTATCAGTGTAAACTGGAAAACAATAAAGTTCCTGGTAACTAATTGACCTCGTTGTATATGAAGTACGTAGAAAAGTGCCGGTCAGCTAACGGCATATAAATTTAGTGACCGGGCAGATACAAACCGTGTACCAGGACATTGGTCTACAGCAGCTGCATGAGAGATTTGAACTTCGTATGAAAATCAGCACAGGGAACTCTCAATTCAAGGATCAATGACCATCACATGTAAGTAGGAACTGTTATCTGTTTTGTTGCTTCTTTTCCATTTAAGAGATCGGGGAAGTAAATTAATGAGCATAGGTTGGAGTAAAAGCGTGAGGATAACAGATATTTGTGGCACTGTATGAATGACAGGATGATAAAATCAGGCCTCATGAGCTTGCTACTTGGTGAAACGTTCAGGTTAAAAGTAAGTAATGAAAACATCAGTGATCTACAGTTTGCATAATAATAAAATATTTGGGGTATTAAAATCGAATATCAGGAAGGTAGAATTCATTTTAGGAAGACAGTATGGCAGTTTTTAATCGACAAGTGTAAGTTGAACATATGCAAACATTTTAAATTACATTATCCTCAAATGTAAAGCCAAAGAAGACTTACAGGAACTGGAATCACGAAGGAGAAAGCTGCAGTGATCGGTGCTGACCCACATGTAACTGATGAAAACCATGCACATTTATCCAGGCTCATTGAAAGTATTCTGTCAGAAGTCCTTCTTCGTGTGCATATTGTAGCAAGAAAAGAGGAAAGGACGTGAGCAGGTGTTTGGAGGTGGATGCAAGATGTTGTCGAAGCTGCTCCCCAGTCGGTGATTTTTAGACTCCAGAGGAAGCAAAGCATTAGTTAGGTGACTCGACGAGCTTCACATGAGTAGGGTGTCCCGTCGAGTGCAACTTGAGTAGTGGCTGAGCAAGGTCGACCCTCTGCTGTGTGTGTTATGTGTCTTGTGTCTTGAAGCGAGGACCTAGAAACAACGGAGAGGCTTCGTCCGACCGTAGCCTTCAGTGGTTCACAACCTCACACAGGCCACAGCAGTACACCCCCCCCCCCCCCCCACCACCACCACCGACACTGAACCCAAGGTTATTGTGGCTCCCACAGTGGAACCCCCCCCCCCCCCTCCTCCCTCTCCTGGGAAAGTCTTATAACGGGTGAGTGTAACCCCAGATGTTTGAATGGTAATTATAGTGTACGTGTATGTAGAGGCTTTTTGCACACCAATCGACGATTTAGTGTAACTGATGAGGAATAAGGGGAATCAGCCTACATTCACCGAGGCAGGTGGAAACCCGCCTTGAAAACCGTCCACAGGGCGGCCGGCACACTGAACCTCGACACTAATCCTCTGGGGGAAATCGTTCTGGCGACCAACATGCCTTCCCGCTCGGCAAGCAGCGCGTTAGAACGCGTGGCTAGCAGTGCGGGCCTACCCTCTGCTCTACAGCCCCCCTTGTGGCTCGGTGCCAACTATCTCTCACACTACTGGCGAGAGTTGCTCTCTGTGCAGATGCCTCTGATCCTGAGGCAGTGTAAATCTGTTGGTAGAAGATCGGTGATAGTTTAACTTTGCAGAAGCTGATTTTGAGGTCGGCAATGGGTGCCATCATGGGTAGCTAACCGGTCACAATAGATGGGTGGAGTGTCTTCAAGGTGCTGTGCATATCGAATGCCCACTTCTTAAAATTCTGTGACCGTACTACATGGCCAGAATAAAGACCTCATCGAAGTCCACCCTCACATACTTGACCTTTCTCCTCACATGCATGTACCTACGGTGCATTTGTTAATTTGCTGCACTCAACCATATGAACTCCTATGACGAATTAACACAACAGCACTATGGGAGCAGTTGGTGCACCAACCAGTAATTGGAGAGCAAACAGACTGGGTGAAATGGTAATATACTGTTGAGGTCCAGTGTCCTCCAATTTAGTTTGTATACAATGATTACAGAAATTATGCAATGTTGTAAGTGTCTGTTTAATAGTTCAAGGAGGACACACTATTGCAGCTACTTCTGATCATCACTGCGATACCATCACAAAAGAAACAGTCATTGGTATAGTAATTTTTAGTTGTAAGCTGCCACAACAATAATATACTGTGTGGCATATGATTTATACTCTCTGCCAAATGGTATTTATGACAATAACGCCAGGATAATTCTGGACATGCTGGTAATAAATGACGGTCATTCTCCAAAACACGACCTTAACAGTCATAACACTGAGGCAGTAAGCAATTAGACAGTCCTCGTCAACCCGCTTACTGACATGCCCTGGAGTGATGGCCTGTTGCACAGCATACGATGGTCAATGTTTCCTTTCGAAAAAGTTAAGAGAAGACTGTTAATGTGAGCGCACGCTATGTTGTCGACCAGTGCCTGTAGTATCAACATACATTATTAGCAGAGGCATGCTCAGGTCATGTGCTCCTCTTCCGCCAGCAGCAGACTATGAAATAACTAACTTGAGCCTTGAGAAAAATTATATGTCTGCTGTCACAAGAAAAACAGCTACTCCATTCATCAAGTTAACTTGAAGTTTTGACAGAAGAAGCGTATCACTGTGGATTTCAAAAATATAGTGAGCATGGATGAGAATATGACATCCAGGCACATAGCCGATTTGTATTCAAGGTCACCCCAAACCCTAACGCAGGCCAACCAACAGGGTTTGATCAACGTCACCCAGGGGAATCACTCAGGCAACTGTGCGAGTTATATTTAAGGTCATAATGTAACTTGATACTAGTCATGTGATCCTACCCGCACACCTCATGCAAGTGTACTTGTTACTGAATATCTGATACAAAACTGTCAGTAATCCCTCTTAGCCAATGGGCCAATGAGGATCAAGCACCTCCATCTTTTCTCCCTTATCAGGTTTTATAACTAGGTCAACTGTATGTAGGTCTCTTCATATGAGGTTGGAGCACCATGGGGGAGGGGTGGACATTAGTTACAAACAACAGCAAATCATTAATAATAATTTCCTTTCTCGCTTTGTAGATTAATTATTGCATGAGGCTAGTCAACTGAACTCAGTGGTGAGAGGGTTTTTTAAATAATAACAATGATAAAAGAAATTGATTAATAGTATATTGTCAACGACTTTTTTGCAACACATTTTTTACAAGTACTTTTTGTTTATTAACACTGGTTTTCCATTTTTGTTCACAAAGCTTTTTGTTTCTATGACATGTACTACGTGTCTTCTCATTTACAATCATTTTGTTGTTCCAGTTTATTAACAATTTTTATGACTATCAGGCACATTAAAGCTAGAATGTAAATACTAAGTTTTCCTTATAAACATTCAATATACCCAATGTTTCTTTCAGTATATTTACATTTCAGTTAATCATCTCTTTGTAATTACAATTTATACTGCTCGTGCAGTATATCCACCAACGGCCTGGCAGGAGAGGTAACACTGGTTCCAGGTAGACCACGGAAGTCAATCGCTATTGGGTTAGGCTAGGACTTGGTTAGGTCAGTGTCCATGTCTGCCAAGCGTTGTTGGCAAGGGGTGAACTCAACCTTTGTGAGCTACTTGTGAGCGGTTGAGGAGCTACTTGATTGCGGGTATCGTCATGAAAAATGTCAATGGCAGGGAGAGCAGTGTGTTGATCATAGGCCCCGCCATATCTGCATCGAATGACACCTATGGGCAGAGGCTGACTTGGCCGCCAATAGGTACCGTTGGCTTTTACGAGGCCTGCTCAAACAGAGTTTCGATGTATCCAGTATTTAACAAATGAGTTCTGTTCTATTTACTACGTGTACATGGCACACACTGTCTTGTACCACAGTCGTAAGTAAACATCTTCAGCAATGACTGCTTGGCTGCTGTCGTTAACAATTTATTGTTTTAGGGTTCATTGCCTACACATCACATAATCGGGTTAGATACGGTCAATCATAACATTATAGTTGCAACATGGGCAAGCGTGAACATCCCTTGTCCGTGAATAAACATACAATATTAGCAACTAGCATATCATCAAGTAAGTGGAAAGTAAGAGCAGACAAGTGATGGACATGATATATCTGTACAGATAGTGCAGAATAAGACATTTATTCTCTCACGCACCAAAAACTATGACAAACGGCCCTTCAGAGTATTCAAAACGTAAACACTAAAAATTTACAAATAAATACACAGGCACACCATCAAGCAGTCGAGTGAAAAATATGAGTACAGGAGGGTTTTAATCCCGTCCCCATACCCACAGATGAACCGTTTCTCGTCATGATGGTACAGCTGTACTTTCAGATGCAGTGCAGTACATACCTCACGGTCTCTCTAGACAAAGATTACCTGGCGCACCATGTGTGGAGATGCACCAAAGCCCTCGAAAAGGCACGTCTCATAATCTTCAATCAGGAGAGCGTTTGAGGCCACATGATGAACATCCATAGCCGGCATTTGGGACGCAATTGGATCTAAATGGTAGTTGTGTACCTCGAATGTGAGCCCTATAAACTCCACAACCTGGCAACCATTTGTCTCGTCTTTCATCAGACCGATAACGTTTCTATTTTGACGTTTTATTCGAAAAAGATTATCGGCCGCATATCAAAACTTATCGAATTCGTCGTGATTATGCCTAATTACTCCACATGGTTTGCAGCTTTTCACGCAGTAGGTAACACTATCGGTATCCATGTAAAGTGATTTGTGATAGGTGAACTTAGGCTTAGCAAAGTGATAGTGAAATTGCTTTATGTAAAGTTTGACGAGGTCCAGATCACACATACTGATATAGACAGGTTTCAGGTTTCATGAATTACATAGGAAACTTCGAATTTCAAAGAGACCAGTTCTTCATTGAAGACAGTGACCGAATTTAAATTTGGTCTGGCGACGTCATAATGCCCATCTCACCGCCAAACTTAATGATCTTCATGTTTTTCTCCAGAATTCTCCAGATGTTTCTGAAAATTAAGTTATTCATCTTTATATATATAATTCTACTGTACGTGTGTATGTCACTAAACTCCTCATAAACAGCAGGACCTATCTGAATGAATTTTTTTGTATGCATTTGGGTGGCGCCCTGGATTCACAAATCGGCCCGGCAGATGGCGCTGCAGTCGGTATCTAGGTTATTTATCTATACTACAGCTAAACGACTGAATCGACTTGAATGAATTTTTCTGTATGCATTCAAGTGGGGGCCCATATTATTGACGACATGTTTTCCATCTCAAGTTTCTGTCCTCTGGAATAAATAAAAAAGATTCCATGAGCGACGAAATTCTGCACCGCATTCGGATCGCTGATCAAGATCCCAATATCGATTTTTCACCGGAAATATATAACGAGGCGCTAATAAAGATGAAGATATTTGCCATTCTGATTTCGAATATGCCACTCATTCATTTTGGTATGCCCTCACCTAACCGCCCAAAAACAGGCAACATTAACAGCGAGATTCAGCGAGAACAACAGTTCAATACGGCCTCTTTAACTACTTTCGTTGAAAATAATGAGCAACTCACTGGAAAAACGTTTCTCATCTCACTAATACTTGCCGCATTCGATCGCGAAATCATATTGCGTTAGCAATTGCTTCATCGGGTATTGCAGCCACTTTCCTTGATGGCGGGCGGACTGCACATGCAGCACTCAAGTTGGCGTTGAACATTCACACAAATGCCGATGCAGTGTGCAACATAAAAAAGCATTCCGGCATGGCTAAAGTTTTGCAAAAATTCAATATTATTATCTGGGATGAATGTACTACGGCCCTCAAGCATTCACTTGAAGCTCTCGATAGAATGATGAAAGATCTAAATAATGACACCACGCTTTTCTGTGGTGCCTTATTGCTGCCGTCCGCTGAATTTAGACAGACACTGCCAGTCATTCCACGATCTATATATGTGGATGAAATTAACGCATGATAAAACAGTCTTATCTATGGCGAAATGTCAGTACATTACGTCTTAACACAAATATAAGTGTTCAACTGAAAAATTCTCCGAGCAGTTGCTCAACAGTGGAAATGGAACAGACCATCAAATTGCCAGACAATTTCTGCAACATGGTAAATACGAAAGATGCTTTGATTGAAAGCATATTTCCAGATTTACAAGCTACTTGTATTAATCATGCGTGGCTTCGTGTACGAGGTATTTTCACCGCAAAAAATATCGATGTTGACCCTATTAACTTAAAATCAACAGTCATTGACCGGCAATGAGATTTTGTTCAAATCGATCGACACTGTTACAGATCCTGACGAAGCAGATAACTACCCCGTTGAATTCTTGAATTCGCTGAATTACCAGGTATGCCACCACATAACTTGCGATTAAAAATTGACTCACCTATCATTTTGCTTCGGAATTTAAACGCACCTAAGCTATGCAACGGTACAAGATTAGTCATAAAAATTATGGGCAATGTTTTGAAACTACAATTTTGAACGGTAAATTTGAAGGTGAAGATGTTCTCCGGCCACGAATCTTAAAGATCCCTTCACACTCACCCATTCCATATAGACGTCTGCAATTTCCAATTCGCTTGGCACTTGCCGTGACTATTAATGAGTCACAAGGTAAAACAATGTCGATTTGTGGGTTGGATCTAGAAAATGCGGTCTTTTCACATGGCCAATTATATGTGGCGTGTTCTCGAATTGAAAAACGATCAAGTTTATTCATTTATACTTCTTAGGAATTGACTAAAATATTGTTCATCAACTCGCATTAACATAAAATTTAAAACAAACGTTATTGATTATAACGAATTGTTTTTAGAAAAATTTATGTTATTTCAAAATAAAGAATAATGAAATTATTATTTTATTTATCTTTCATTTCATACTTTGTTTAATATCCTAACCACTTGAAATATCATGCAGGACAACGTGTGTCGGGTCCGCTAGTTAATTTATGAAAATCTTTCTCAAAATCACACAGTGCGACAGGTCTCTGTTTGGTATTTAAATCAAAATTTCATTTCGCAGGCGATACTAAACGATTTCATCACCAAATTGAGACACTGCTGGAAGTTTCTGTAATCGATAATATAGCTATGTTTCTTCCCTATCCTTGTGAACAAATTCGAGATGGAGACTTTCCTGCTGGACTAGGCGCTCTGTGCGTAGCGTCAAGTCACTTTAATGGTCCTGCTGATAGGTGGGTTGTTCCAGTTCTACCTCTACAAAGTATCTCTGATGAGTTTCATCAGCCACATCAAGCATCTCTTCCTTCATTCTGTCAATACTCTCTTTGAGAAGCCACTGCAACTTTTCAAATGGTAGATTTTGTTCCATGGATTGCCGACAGAGGTTGTTGACATCCTGGTAAAGGACGTATCTTAAAACGTGAGTAGACCTGTACTCGTAGTCTCTCATTCGAGGGTTGTTCACCTTAGTGCACCTGTCTACGCACTGGCGAATTCCTCCACGAATCCCGCGTCTGAAGAACATCAGCATGTCAACACTGCCCAAACGTTTGATGTTGACACATATCTTCCTTAGCACTGAATCCCATGAAAGGCCACGAGAGGTGAAATGTAACCCAAGATCTAGAAAGTGTGTCCCCACACATACCCTCAGAAATTTCTAGAAGATACCGACGATCAGGTGGATGTCATATGTAATTTTGCATAATCTCCTAAATCGGTGAAACAGAACTCCTGCCGAACATTCACTGTGTGCTTATTTTTCGCTTCCGTTATTGCAGTGCTTGGAGAAAGTGATTGGGTCTTTCCACTGAATTCAAGTATTCGTATGGAAAGACCCTATTCTTCGTCTCAAGCTGAAACATCACATCAGCGAGATATACTGGTCTAGTTATATGTTTTATCCTCTGGGCTTACCATCCCAGCAACTTTTGGAAGACATATGTGCATGAAGCGGATCGGAGCATTATTCTTGCTGTGATTCGCTTTGAGAACAAGATGCACTTCCCAACTCAGATGTCAGGAATGATACATAACTTACCATCCTTCAAGCCAAAATCACCCAAGTGTGGAACTAGACGTCAGAGGACGTCATGTTTCCATTTGATAAAAATATAAGAGATATTAGAGATAAAGTTAGTCAGTTGCTCATAGATGTTGACTCTGAAATAATTGGTCTCTCGGACCACCACTTAAATAATTTGACAATTCAGAGGCTTCCTTTACCAGGATACAGATTAGCTGGTTGTTTTTCAAGGAGTTCCTTGCTGTGGGGGGGGGGGGGGGGGGGAGTGACCATGTATAGTATTCCATTTGAGTCCATAGACGTATCATGGCACTGCACTGAACAAATATTTGAATGTTGTGCAGGGTTAGTTTCATTTAGTGAAACTGAACTTCGAATTGTTGTCGTTTATATGTACCCAACTCTGACTTCAGAGCATTTCTGATCAAGCTAGAGAGGGTTCTTGATTCACTTTATAGAAAGTACCAGAAATTAGTTATACCGGGTGTTACAAAAAGGTACGGCCAAACTTTCAGGAAACATTCTTCACACACAAATAAAGAAAGTATGTTATGTGGACATGTGTCCGGCAACGCTTAATTTCCATGTTAGAGCTCATTTTAGTTTCGTCAGTATGTACTGTACTTCCTCGATTCGCCGCCATGATTTCACACGGGGTACTCTACATGTGCTGCTAGAACATGTGCTTTTAGAAGTACGACACAACATGTGGTTCATGCACGATGGAGCTCCTGCACATTTCAGTCGAAGTGTTCGTACGCTTCTAAACAACAGATCCGGTGACCGATGGATTGGTAGAGGCGGACCAATTCCATGGCCTCCACGCTCTCCTGACCTCAGCCCTCTTGACTTTTATTTATGGGTGCATTTAAAAGCTCTTGTCTACGTAACCCCGGTACCAAATGTAGAGACTCTTCGTGCTCGTATTGTGGACGGCTGTGATGCAGTATGCTATTCTCCAGGGCTGCATCAGCGCATCAGGGATTCCATGCGACGGAGGGTGGATGCATATATCCTCGCTAACGGAGGGCATTTTGAACATTTCCCGTAACAAAGTGTTTGAAGTCACGGTGGTATGTTCCGTTGCTGTGTGTTTCCATTCCATGATTAATGTGATTTGAAGAGAAGTAATAATATGAGCTCTAACATGGAAAGTAAGCGTTTCCGGACACATGTCCACATAACATATTTTCTATCTTTGTGTGAGTAATGTTTCCTGAAAGTTAGGCCGTACCTTTTTGTAACACTCTGTGTGTGGTGACATCAAAATAAATGTTGTTACGATGGTGCAAGAGAAAGGATGTTGGTAGAGCTCCTAACTTCATATGCTCTGATGCAGGCTGAGCTTTTTCCAACTAGGGCACAGGGGAACAGTAGCACAGCCATAGACAATATTTTTATTCGTCCTTCATTACTAGATGGGCATGCTGTTAGTAAAACCCCATTTACTACTTTTAATACTAAAAGACTTTTGTACTCAAAACATGTCGCATATAGCTACAAACTATGTAGGAAAGTTGATCCAACAACAATTGAGAGTTTCTTAAACTTCGTTAAGGAACAAGAGTGGCAGGATGTTTATAGAGCGGACAACATAGGTGCCAAATATAATGCTTTCCTTAACACTTTTATCAAGCTCTTTGAGTTGCTTTCCATTAGAACTTTCTAAACGGGGTTCTAGCAGTTAAAGGCAGCCCAGGTGCCTTACTAGTGGAACAAGGATATCATGTAGAACAAAGTGGGAATTACATCAAAACGTTAGAAGTAGTCACAATCAAGCTACAGTAGCCCATTACAAGCAGTACTGTGAAGTGCTTAAAATGTTATTAGGAAGGCAAAGAGTATGTGGAATGCAAATACAACAGCTAATTCACAGGATAAAATTAAAACCATATGGTTAGTTGTGAAGGAAGTGTCTGGTCAGTAATACAAACTTGACGACATAAAGTCCGTTGGATGTAAAAATATTTCAGTTACTGATATATACATGCACAGTATTTAACAACCGTTTTCTGAACATTGCTGCTGAATTAAATAAAAATTTATTCTCTACAGGGAATCGCATAACTCTCTTGTCAGATGCCTTTCCGAGATTCATGTCCGGAATACTACTCTGTGTTACGGACAAGGAGGAGATTGAGTAAATAATAAAATCACCGAAGACGAAGGATTCTCATGGATATCATGGAGCGCCTAGCAGAATATTAAAGTACTGTGCTGTACATGTCAGCCCAGTATTAATCCATATTTCTAATTTTTCCTTTAGGAATGGTCAGATTCCTGAACTATTAAAGTACTCAGTAATGAAGCAGCTATATAAAAAAGGATAAAGGGATCAAGTAGACAATTTTAGACTTATTTATATGCCATCAGTGTTCGCTAAAGTTATTGAGAAGGCTGCGTATGTAAGGGTAATTGATCAATTTACATCACATGATTTGCTATCAAATGTACAGTTCGGCTTTAGAAGCAATTTAACAATTGAATACGCTTTATTCTAGTTTCTCTGGGAGGTATTGGATGGCTTAAACAAAAGGTCTTGAACGCTAGGCATATTTTTTGAGTTAACTAAGGCATTTGATTGTGTTGATCACAAAATATCGCTCCAGAAGTTGGACCATTACGGAATACGGGGAGTAGCTCACAATTACTTTAGCAACAGACAGCAAAAGGTCATTATTCAAAGTGTTAATAATGGCTGTGATGTGGGGTCTGAGTGGGGTACGGTCAAGTGAGTGGTACCCCAGATCAGTGTTGGGGCTACTCGTGTTCCTTATTTATATAGATGATATGCCCTCTACTATTGTGGGTAACTATAAAAGACTTCTGTTTGCTGAAGGACCCTACCCTGTTAGTAAAGGATGTTGTGTGCAAAATCGGCTCGATTAATGTTCATGGCTTGTGAAAAACAAACTAACGCTAAATCACAGTGAGACTCAGTTTTTAGATTTTCTAACATGCAATTCAACAAAACCTGACGTTTTTATTTCACAGAATGAGCATATGATTAATGAAACTGAACAGTTCAAATTTTTAGGTGTTCAGATGGATAGAAAAACTGTCGTGGAAAGCCCGCGTTCAGGATATTGTTCAAAGACTTAATGCTGCCATTTTTACTATTCGAACGGTACTGACGTGAGTGATCGTTTGACACGAAAATGACTCTACTTTCCTTATTTTCATTCGCTTATGTCGTATGGTATTACATTTTGGGGTAACACTTCCCCTTTAACCGACAGGAAGAAGACGCTGTGATACGCAAATGATTAGCTTTTCAGAGCATTCACACAAGGTTGGCGCCGAAGGTGACACCTACAACGTGCTACATGAGGAAAGTATCCAACCGATATCTCATACACACAGAGCAGTTGAACGGCGTTGTTGTGACATCTCGTGTAAGGAGGAGAAATGTGTACCATCACGTTTCCGATTTTGATAAAGGTCGGATTGTAGCCTATCGCCATTGCGGTTTATCGTATCGCGACACTTCTGCTCGCGTTGGTCGGGATCCAATGACTGTTAGCAGAATATGGAATCGGTTGGTTCAGGAGGGTAATACGGAACGCTGTGGTGGATCCCAACGGCCTCGTGTCACTAGCAGCCGAGATGACAGGCATCTTATCCGCATGGCTGTAACGGATCGTGCAGCCACGTCTCCACGTCTGGATCCCTGAGTCAAAAGATGGGGACGTTTGCAAGACAACAACCATCTCCACGAACAGTTGGATGACGTTTGCAGCAGCAGGGACTATCAGCTCGAAGACCATGGCTGCGGTTACCCTTAACGCTGCATCACAGACAGGAGCGCCTGCGATGATGTACTCAACGACGAACCTGGGTGCACGAATGGCAAAAGGTCATTTTTTTCGAATGAATCCACGTTCTGTTTACGGCATCATGATGGTCGTATCCGAGTATTGTGACATCGCTGTGATCGCACATTGGAAGTGTGTATTCGTCATCGCCATACTGCCGTATTACCCGGCGTGATGGTATGGGGTGCCATTGGTTACACGTCTCAGTCACCTCTTGATTGCATTGACGGCAATTTGAACAGTGGACGTTACATTTCAGATGTGTTACGACCCGTGGATATACCCTTCATTCGATCCATGCGAAACATTGCATTTCAGCAGCATAATGCACAACCGCATGTTGCAGGTTCTATACGGGCCTTTCTGGATACAGAAAATGTTCGATTGCTGCCCTGGCCAGCACATTCTCCAGATCAGCCAACAATTGGAAACGTCTGGTCAATGGTGGCCGAGCAACTGGCCCGTCACAATACTCCAGTCACTACTCTTGATGAACTGTGGTATCGTGTTGAAGCTGAATGGGCAGCTGTACCTGTACACGCCATCCAAGCTCTGTTTGACTCAATGCCCAGGCGTATCAAGCCCGTTATTACGGCCAGAGGTGGTTGTTCTGCGAAGTGATTTCTCAGGATGTATGCACCCTAATTGCGTGAAAATGTAATCACATGTCAGTTGTAGTATAATATATTTGTCCAATGAATACCCGTTTATCATTTGCATTTCTTTTTGGTGTAGCAATTTTAATAAGAACAATCCGTTTCACTCAGTTAGTACTCCGCAGAAATCAAAAATGCATTTGGATTGGACTTCCTTAACCTTTGTGCAGAAAAGTGTGCAGTATACTGCTGCATCCTCTTTCCGTAAGCTACCACTAGAATTAAAAATTCTTATCAGTAATCCATGCGCTTTCAAATCGAAACTGAAGATTTTCCTCATTGGTAACTCCATCTATTCTGTCGAAGATTTCCTTGAAAAATTAAGCTGATTCTTGTAGTATTGTTGATTGCGTTTATTTAGACTGAAGGCTTGTCAATTTTCGGGTTCATAGACATTTTATTTTTATTACTTTTGTGTTGTAATTTCATAACTGACATATTGCATGACCTTGGAGACTTGCTCCTCCATTTTGTCCCACAGAAGTTGACGAATCAATAAGTTAATAAACAAATAAACTAGCCAGTATGCATTATACCCAGTCAAACTGCGGAAAAAGAGTTGGAGTTGCTACTTCACGTTGTATGCATTGTGAGTTGCAGTGCGGAACTTCCCTATCAGATGACAATGGTCTCTACAAGGAGATTCCGCATCTCTGTCCAATGCATCCCACAAATTTGACTTCAAGTGTCTTGTCATGCAATCCATCATTCTCCTCCAAGTCAGTCATTGCGACGTTGGCGCCATAAAAGCGATAAATTTCCCACAAGTTTTCGAACTCAGTAAGCAACAATCTCGCAGCATTGATCCAGATGTAACGTTCGAATCTTTCTCGAGTGGAGCCATACACGCACACAGGTTGATGCACAGCTACATATGGTACGTCCCATTCTGTGAAGGTCGTGTGGGAGCCAGAGGGGTCATCTTCACAACACGCCACACGAGTTAGAAGGCTCTCGAAATCCGGGTAAACGATGATGGGGCGTCGCTCCTGGTAGTGGGTATTCTTAAACTTCAAGAACTTCATATCATCAGTAGGTATATCCCGGCTCATTAGTCAATGAAATGCCTCTAAAAATACTCACTCTTGGTAAACGAGTTGAGGTATCTACAGCAAAATACTTTTCACCTTTAATTTTAGAAGTTTGGATGGAAAGTACATGAGATATGTTTTGTCATGTTTTTCATTCCCATCGAATAAGCAATAAATTTACACGTTTAGGGCAATTATCGGATAATTTGGAGAAGTAGAGGGGTCATAGTACTTCATACTTGACTTCTTCATTTAGCACAGCCTTCTCATGATTGTCATAATTTTATGTCTCATCAGCTCCCTAAACGTGACTCGAATGATCAGTGATTTTGGAATACCCTGGAATCTTACAAAGATTTCGATACCTCAGAATCCTGTGTGATATATATATATATATATATATATATATATATATATATATATATATATATATATATATATATATACTCCTGGAAATTGAAATAAGAACACCGTGAATTCATTGTCCCAGGAAGGGGAAACTTTATTGACACATTCCTGGGGTCAGATACATCACATGATCACACTGACAGAACCACAGGCACATAGACACAGGCAACAGAGCATGCACAATGTCGGCACTAGTACAGTGTATATCCACCTTTCGCAGCAATGCAGGCTGCTATTCTCCCATGGAGACGGTCATAGAGATGCTGGATGTAGTCCTGTGGAACGGCTTGCCATGCCATTTCCACCTGGCGCCTCAGTTGGACCAGCGTTCGTGCTGGACGTGCAGACCGCGTGAGACGACGCTTCATCCAGTCCCAAACATGCTCAATGGGGGACAGATCCGGACATCTTGCTGGCCAGGGTAGTTGACTTACACCTTCTAGAGCACGTTGGGTGGCACGGGATACATGCGGACGTGCATTGTCCTGTTGGAACAGCAAGTTCCCTTGCCGGTCTAGGAATGGTAGAACGATGGGTTCGATGACGGTTTGGATGTACCGTGCACTATTCAGTGTCCCCTCGATGATCACCAGAGGTGTACGGCCAGTGTAGGAGATCGCCCCCCACACCATGATGCCGGGTGTTGGCCCTGTGTGCCTCGGTCGTATGCAGTCCTGATTGTGGCGCTCACCTGCACGGCGCCAAACACGCATACGACCATCATTGGCACCAAGGCAGAAGCGACTCTCATCGCTGAAGACGACACGTCTCCATTCGTCTCTCCATTCACGCCTTTCGCGACACCACTGGAGGCGGGCTGCACGATGTTGGCGCGTGAGCGGAAGACGGCGTAACGGTGTGCGGGACCGTAGCCCAGCTTCATGGAGACGGTTGCGAATGGTTCTCGCCGATACCCCAGGAGCAACAGTGTCCCTAATTTGCTGGGAAGTGGCAGTGCGATCCCCTACGGCACTGCGTAGGATCCTGCGGTCTTGGCGTGCATCCGTGCGTCGCTGCGGTCCGGTCCCAGGTCGACGGGCACGTGCACCTTCCGCCGACCACTGGCGACAACATCGATGTACTGGGGAGACCTCACGCCCCACGTGTTGAGCAATTCGGCGGTACGTCCACCCGGCCTCCCGCATGCCCACTATACGCCCTCGCTCAAAGTCCGTCAACTGCACATACGGTTCACGTCCACGCTGTCGCGGCATGCTACCAGTGTTAAAGACTGCGATGGAGCTCCGTATGCCACGGCAAACTGGCTGACACTGTCGGCGGCGGTGCACAAATGCTGCTCAGCTAGCGCCATTCGACGGCCAACAACGCGGTTCCTGGTGTGTCCGCTGTGCCGTGCGTGTGATCATTGCTTGTACAGCCCTATCGCAGTGTCCGGAGCAAGTACGCGAAGGAACTTGCCCCCCTTCTTGCAGCGGTGTACCGTAGGTCTCTAGAAGAGCGAAGCGTTCCAAAGGATTGGAAAAGGGCACAGGTGATCCCCGTTCTCAAGAAGGGACGTCGAACAGATGTGCAGAACTATAGACCTATATCTCTAACGTCGATCAGTTGTAGAATTTTGGAACACGTATTATGTTCGAGTATAATGTCTTTTCTGGAGACTAGAAATCTACTCTGTAGGAATCAGCATGGGTTTCGAAAAAGACGATCGTGTGAAACCCAGCTCGCGCTATTCGTCCACGAGACTCAGAGGGCCTTAGACACGGGTTCACAGGTAGATGCCGTGTTTCTTGACTTCCGCAAGGCGTTTGACACAGTTCCCCACAGTCGTTTAATGAACAAAGTAAGAGCATACGGACTATCAGATCAATTGTGTGATTGGATTGAGGAGTTCCTAGATAACAGAACGCAGCACGTCATTCTCAATGGAGAGAAGTCTTCCGAAGTAAGAGTGATTTCAGGTGTGCCGCAGGGGAGTGTCATAGGACCGTTGCTATTCACAATATACATAAATGACCTGGTGGATGACATCGGAAGTTCACTGAGGCTTTTTGCAGATGATGCTGTGGTGTATCGAAAGGTTGCAACAATGGAAAATTGTACTGAAATGCAGGAGGATCTGCAGCGAATTGACGCATGGTGCACGGAATGGCAATTGAATCTCAATGTAGCGAAGTGTAATGTGATGCGAATACATAGAAAGATAGGTCCCTTATCATTTAGCTACAAAATAGCAGGTCAGCAACTGGAAGCAGTTAATTCCATAAATTATCTGGGAGTACGCATTAGGAGTGATTTAAAATGGAATGATCATATGAAGTTGATCGTCGGTAAAGCAGATGCCAGACTGAGATTCATTGGAAGAATCCTAAGGAAATGCAATCCGACAACAAAGGAAGTAGGTTACAGTACGCTTGTTCGCCCAATGCTTGAATACTGCTCAGCAGTGTGGGATCCGCACCAGGTAGGGTTGATAGAAGAGATAGAGAAGATCCAACGGAGAGCAGCGCGCTTCGTTACAGGATCATTTAGTAATTTCGAAAGCGTTACGGAGATGATAGATAAACTCCAGTGGAAGACTCTGCAGGAGAGACGCTCAGTAGCTCGGTACGGGCTTTTGTTAAAGTTTCGAGAACATACCTTCACCGAAGAGTCAAGCAGTATATTGCTCCCTCCTACGTATATCTCGCGAAGAGACCATGAGGATAAATTCAGAGAGATTAGAGCCCACACAGAAGCATACCGACAATCCTTCTTTCCACGTACAATACGAGACTGGAATAGAAGGGAGAACCGATAGAGGTACTCAGGGTACCCTCCGCCACACACCGTCAGGTGGCTTGCGGAGTACGGATGTAGATGTAGATGTAGAAGTATGGTGGGTCTGACACACCGGTGTCAATGTGTTCTTTTTTCCATTTATATATATATTGCTTTGTACATAGTTTCGCGCAGTCAGTGCATACAAAACTTTCCCACTAGAGCGCGCACCGCTACGCACAACAGCGCAGAAGTGACAATGTATTTATCCTCAAGATCCTGGACATTAATGCATGCGTTACCTTCGGGAAGACGAATGAAACTGAACCACTGATTAAGTATATCAGAAATATGTGAGTAAACATCAAGGTGGAGTACTTGGCTGAGCGCCTTATTGGAGCCCCCTTCTTGGAAGTCGGAAAAGTGGCCCAATACAACGCTCTTTGTAAAAGTTCTGAACCACTCAGTGATGGACGCCTCGCGATATCACACCTGTAGCCCCAAAGATCTGGATGGTGGTCCTCTCATCAGCACCACATTCCTCTTTCAGGGCAGCATCAGTTCACACTACTGAACTGCCGTTTACTTAATGGTGGGATACCGTGGGCCACTGATGTGTCCAGGGAGCTTCCTCTCCAAAATATGCTTCAAAAGCGTTCATGTAAGTGGCGGAATCTCGATAGCCAGTATTAGAATTTTCGACTCGAGTAAGTGTGATCCTGCTCCAAAGTGTACCAACGGTCACTGGGTCACTGAGAAGTAGAACGCGGCCATAGGACTTACCTTGCGATCTCAGGTCTCGAGATGGGCCATGACGTGCAGAGTGCTGTCCAGTCCATGGCAAACAGAGTGAAGTACTGATGCCGTGCCAAAGGCTGGCATGTGAAATAGATGGTTGGGACTGTACCGCAGATGTCGGTGGAACTGGCAGTTACTGTTTTGCAGTCAGCTACTGGTACATTGTCAAATATGACGTCAGGGCTGATTGTGCTGGTGTTGCACAGCCAGCGGTGTATGCATCATTGGCAGATGCATTACCGTCATGGTTGGAGCAGCAGCTGCTGCTGCTGGAGGCGCAAGTAGGCCATCCAGAATCCCATCCACATTACCTGCGTGTACAGAAGGAGGGACAATGTTAACTGTCATGCATAATTGTTTAACATAAAGGTATTCGCAGGGTCTATTGTTTTCCTATCTACGTTCAATGTCAGCCAACAAACCAGGCAACTGGAACATCATGGACAGCTGAGTGGGCTGCTTATGCCCTGATGGCTTGCAAGGCTGCTGCAAACCCAGCTGCACCACCATCAATGGGGCTGCTACAGATGCTAGAGGACCACCCAGCATCTCCTCCATGTCACCTATACAGACAAAAGGACGAACAATATTAAGTACCGTCCACAATTAAAAAAAAGAACTGATTACGCATCTCTACTAACATCCAATATTAACTTCCTCTGAATGAGTCAATGGCCATTATCTCCAGCAAATGACTGAAGAGCTTATGTTGCACATAAAGTAAAAATCGTAATGAACAAGAGAACATGTTAGTGATCCATGCAAGCAAATGTGTTAGAAAATGATGATGAAGAAGAAGAAGGACAAGGATATGCAGATAACTACTCCATATTCACTGCTCGATATGTGGCCTTATGCCACGTGGACTAATACTGCAGAAAGGGTCACACCATCCACTGTGCCTCGTTATTGAGTGTACCTACAAGTATAAAGGACGACATAAGTTACTAATGAAAGCATGTAGTTGTGTGAGTGTGTATGTGTGTGTGTTTGTGTGTGTGTGCGTGCGTGCGTGTTTGTTTGTGTTAAGTGTTAGAGGACTGTTTGCTCACTCTGCCGAATTCTATCGTTCAGCTGAGATTAACCTTTCATAGTTGCTCCTTTGATAATGATTTCTAGTTCCGCTAACCTACTGTTGATTGCCTCCATACTCGCTGGATTCTTTCAGCTGAGATCCGGGTTCTGAACTTTTGCAGCTGCTGCGTTGGTACTCCTGTCTGATTCTATTAATCTTCCGTTGATCGTTTCGAATTTTCAAATGTTGTCCAAATGAGTGTGAAATCTTATGGGACTTAACTGCTAAGATCATCAGTCCCTAAGCTTACACACTACTTAACCTAAATTATCCTCATGACAAACACACACACCCATGACCAAGGGAGGACTCGAACCTCCGCCGAGATCAGCCGCACAGTCCATAACTGCTGCACTCTAGACCGCTCGGCTAATCCCGCGCGGCCTCGATTTTTCTGTTAACGTATAAATATACCTTTGATCTACGTGCTTCCCATCGGGAGGAGCGCACTGCATCATTTCGAATTTCACCTTAGCCTACAGCCTCCTGAAAGAGTTTCATTTGGGTATACTACCTTTTATACAAAATATTGTCAAAGTTTCGTCTGTATTGCCCCTCATTCAGTTCCTTCGTTTTTTGATAACCAGAAAACCATACTGCGACTTATTAAAGCAATCCTCGCTTATAGCTACGAATTCGTTGAATGTCATCTCGGTTCTTACGAGCTTGGTATATATGCTTTAAATTCAATTTGTAATGCTCGAAAGCTATAATAAGGTTTACACCATCTCAGATCAACTGCTTAGGAATACTAGAGAATGTCTGACTCAAACAAAATATATCGAGATGGATATGACGATCAAACCAGAAATATTTTGTCATTTCATCCTCGTTTTCGACGACGACGTCCACAAATATGAACTCTTTCAGGTGCTTTTCCTGAACGCCTGTTACGTCCCCACCGAATATTGTGCAATATCTCCTGTAATAGCTGATATTTTGGCTGAAACAAGTTTTTTTTCTTTTTACTCATTACGAATTCCCTTTGTATGTCCTACCAGTGTTAGAACTAAATTATTTGTTCCGCAGCCTGAAAAACACCCTACTGAAGTGCGAATGTTACCAGGAAGTAATGAGAGTCATTTTTTTCTTCCTCCTCCGGTTTTACCGACAGGAGTGCCGCCATGATTAGCACACTGGACTCGCATTAGGGACGATGACGGTTCAAACCTGAGACCTATCATCCTCATTTAGGTTTTCCGTGATTTCCCTAAATCGCTTAATGCAAGTGCTGGAATGGTTGCTTCGAAAGCGTACGGCCGCCTTTCTCCTCCATCCTTCCCGAATACGACCTTGTGCTGCACGTCCAATGAGACGTTAAACACTAAATCTGCCCCTCCATTTCCGGTTTCCAGCAAGATCATTGAAGGACCAGTAGGAGACCACAAGACCCTTGTGAAAGTGCTGTTTCTTCCACTCCGCCATTACAACTAGAAGCGCAAATTGGCATTCGGAGCATTTTTTTTAGGGACCATACGGTACAATTTTTTTTTGTATAAACGCTTACTGATTGAATGGTATGTGATGAGATTTAAACACGAGCGCAGTTCCTTGACTATATTTGTCACGTTTGGCTCATACATTTCCACCCACCTCTCGGTACAACATGAATCGTAGAAGTGAGCGGCGGTTGTTCCGATGGACGCATAGTCCGGAAAGACTAGAAAAGCTTACCCCACAATGTCTCGTGCAATAGGTGGACATGTGACTGCCACGTTAATCGCCAGCCTGCGGCATACTTTGCGGTATGACCTGTTTTCATTAGATTCTTAAACAGGTGAGCCTGCAGATGTATACACCCTCTGCTGTTTAATATTTAAATTGTTCCTGGACGAGCGACCGACAACCTCTCCGGTCATTTCTTGTTCTAGTGGGCGAAATCGAAAAGTATTTGTAAAGAGTTTTGGGACATTTACAGTAAACTTATTGCAAGACTTGCCAGTTCAAATGGAGTGGACTGTTACCTGTAACTACACATTTTATAAACCTACTATGTGACATTTCACACGGATTTCAGGTAGTATCTTAAGTATTTCAAATACGAATCTCTCTATGAGCCCTGGTATTAAAATTACGATGTAAATGCTCCATGCCAGATCAACCCATTGAACTGAACCGTGTTTATTGTGAAATGGGCGGCTGCCACATGGCGGTGTGTTGGCTTCCGCTATGAGGAAGCTATGCAACGAGATGTCGCATAGGATATGGGTGGGTGAGGGGTTGAAACAACAAAACCTTTTTAATAAAATATCAAGTTTTATTCACTTTTAGGTACACTGCTTTGTTGCAGCTCAGAATTTCGAAAATAACTGTTATCTGTGGCCCTTAAACTTTGCTTGTATGGCGTTCAAACCATTAGCCGTCGTTGACCTACATAAGAGTTCCATCTGTGAGCCCTGCGTCGACAGTCTTCACAATTCATACAGATACACACGTTGGTACATTGGGGGGGGGGGGCTACATAGCAATTTTATAGACTGCTCCACCTGGTAAATTTAATACTACTTTTGCTCATACAGTCTATAAACTCATGATAATCAGCAATTACCCAGAGTTGAAAAACGACACAGTCTTGCTGTAGCTATCGTTATCGTACACTCCATATCACCTAATTTCACAACAGTGGAAAATTTTAAATATGGCACCGCTGTCCATATCAACAGTAGTGACTTTACTGCCTATCATCTGGATGTCAGTCGGACTATGGGCAGCACGTACTCGTCTTTCATCTTAGTGTTTATATTACCGATTATACTTCTCATATATTCCCACTCTTACCATGAACATTGAAATTTAGAACCAAACCGATCGGCTTTCTCAGTTTCAGTAAGCACAGAAAATTAATTATCCTGAGCCAGACCCACATTTACTAGTTTAGATATACGAGCAATAACACTATAAGTGCTATGGAGCAGTGGTACTCTTGTCACGGGGCTTACCTACGCTTCTGCAAGCTGCGGCTACTCCAACGAAAGTGACGGCTGCTCCTGCGGCACAGTATAGTTGAGCAATGGTGCTGGTACTGTATGACTGAAAGACACCAGGTCCGATAGCTCGAGGAAACCATCTGTGGGCTACTGCTGCTGCAGCAACTTGGCCATTAGTATGCGGACGTTCTCGTCGAACAGTTCTGCTATCACAGGTCCAGTGACACATTGTGGTGCTGGACCCAATAACAAATGTTATATATATAATCGAATATATGTTTATTAATAATAATAATAAATACAATAATAATTTCCCTAGATACTTACTTCAAATCTCAATCCTCATGAGTGTGGTGGCATTGGCTGATACCTGACGTTGTTGCTGGCGCTTCATCAGTTTCTCACTCTGAAGTTCAGACTTCAAATGATGCTAGGGAACAGGCTGCTGCATTAATACCTTCATAAAGGGAGGGGAGGAGAGAGCTCAATTCCTATTGGCCCAATGGTTTTACCGCTATTTTACTCTGCCCCTTTTGGCTGAGAGAGGTTCCCACCAGTTTTGTACATACGTCACAGTTACCTTTGTGGAGTTGTCCCCTGGGTGACTTTGATCAGTTCCTAATTGTTACCCAGACGAGAGAGAGAGAGAGAAATGGCGTGACCTTGAACATAAGTCGGCCAAGTCTGTAGGCTGACACGAGATGTCCTTATATGAGACGCCGCTACATTTGGAACCTGTGTTTACGAGTGCTTAAGCAACTGCCGCAATCGAGATAAATCTATTTTCCAAGACAAGGTAACGAGGCAGTCATTATGAAATGTCTCTGGGTATAAAGAATTAGGAAAGAGACGTGCCAAAATGTTTGAGTTGGTCGCGTGGCGAGCTGTCACATCGTAGCAAACGACACTTAGAGCTACTGTCATTAAAAGACTGTACCATCCACAAAGTGAATACGTCTATGAGAAACGCCGCAGGTTGACTAAAACATTACTTGGAGTGAATTTTCTGAAGCAAGTAGACGTTCGAGGGCTTAGCGTGGCATAAGGGCCATAAAGTGGTGAACCAGAACTAGGTGTGGCTTATTTAGTGGCTACAGCAGTAACAAAAAGAGAATGGATAAAGTTTCAAAATGGAAAGTAGGAATCAGGACAATAAACGCGCTTTCGTATTTTTGCTTTGATTCAAATGGCACTGAGCACTATGAGACTTAACATCTGAGGTCATCAGTCCCGTAAGAACTACGTAAACCTAACTAACCTAAGGACATCACACACATCCATGCTCAAGGCAGGATTCGTACCTGCGACCGTAGTGGTCCCACGGTTCCAGACTGAAGCGCCTAGAACCGCACGGCCACACCGGCTGGCCTTTCTGTTTTAAACCGAATAACACCATTTCTTAACTGCGTTGAGCAGTCTTTGAACTGGGAACTGTGAGTGGTGGGAAGGACTTGTGATTAGTCTGTGGTGTAAGATCAGTGGTAGAAACTTGAAATTGCAGCAAATAGTGGATCGTGAACCCGCTCACCAAATGTTTGTAACGAGGAATTTTGATCTCTATTTTATTCACGTCTGTCTTACTGCTCGTAAGGAGCAATAGTAAGCACTTTACATTGCACTACAGAAGTTAACACTGAGTCCTCACACATGCCGTTTGTCGACTACACCGGTTTCAACATCAATGGAACTCTCAATAGTTCTATGAAACAAGAAATAATGTATGACGTCAACATTACGTTAAATAAACACTTCAGTACGATACGTATGTGAAAAGGGATACCATACTGCACCTTCCATGTTGGCTGGGCGGCGTCGTGTTGCTAAGGGACTGTAGGGTCAGGAATGAGTGCAGAAAGGGCAGCGAGTAGTCGTGGACGAGTCTGGCGTCGGTTCCCTCGAGACCACCGTTGCCGTGATCTGCAGGGCGTTGCTGGGCAACGGTAGTATATACCGTGTTGAAGAGGCGGGGAGGTAATACGTACTAACGTTAAAAAATCACCGATGCATACAATAGTGGTGCGCTATAACGGGTATTCATGACAACAATAATAATGATAATGATAACACATAAAAACAGCAGTGGGTTTGTAAATACAAAGATTAGTCACCGGTATGTAAAAGTATGTAGTAGTTGGACAGCAGTTTCAAAGAAGGTCGTTGAAAATAAAGACCATCTTCCTCATAAAGTGGCAACGGCCTTGCCGCAGTGGATAGACTTGTTCCGATGAGATCACCGACGTTAAGCGCTGTTGGGCGTGGCCGGCACTTGGGTGAGTGATCATCCAGCCGCCATGTGCTGTTGCCAGTTTTCGGGGTGCACTCAGCCTCGTGATGCCAATTGAGGAGCTACCCGACCGAATAGTAGCGGCTTCGGTAAGAATACCATCATAACGACCGGGAGAAAGGTGTGATGACCCTACGACTCCCCTATCCGCATCCTCCCCTGAGGATGACATGGCGGTCGGACGGTCCCGGTAGGCCACTCGTGGCCTGATGACGGAGTTCTTTTTTTTCCCTCATAAAGTAAACTGTCAACGTCTTCTGTAAAGCTGCTTTAAATTTCAGGTACCTTAAAATCATTCAATTACTTGACCTTCCCAACACGATGGAGAGTATACAAATTGTAATTAATGCTATCAGCACGATGTTTTAGTGCTACTAGGTCATATGTAGACAAATACTGACTCGAGAGCAACATGTGGCCCGCTAATGGTGTGCCAAGGTCAGCCTTGAAGCGATATTTCCAGTCCCTGCGCTGCTTAAGATTTCCACTAAGACAGCGAATACGCTTGCACAGTATAGATACAGTATGTGCAAACTAAGCTGACACTTGGCGCGGTGGCTGATAGGCGCAACCCTAAGGGCATTTCCCTTTTAGTGTTGCTGACATGATGTACCACACTGTGTGAACTTAGTTTGCGCGTGTAATACTATTCGCACAAACCGAGTTCCTCCCGTCAGCCACAGCGCTGTGTGTCAACTTATTTCGCTCACAGTGTTTTTCCCGTTAATCTGGTTTATTTACATTTAATCTGTGCAACATTAAATCTTCAAGTTTCCAAATTTAGTGGTCACAAACCCTTAAAAGAAACGTAAAATCAGTGGAAACGTGGGTTCTTTAATGGATAATGGACAAACACATACTTCTTTGCCGACAGGGAGTAAAGTCGTGTTCTTGTGTCATTAAACCATAGTCGCTTCTATGAAGTACAGCGTGAATCGATGTTAGTGAAATAAAACAAACCGAATTTGGCTGCAGGCGTTGCAAGCAAGAATGTGAAACAAAAGCTACATATAATGAGAAAAGGCTGAAGAAGCAACAAACATTATTTACAAAGCATCATCACATCAAAGCAGAGCTACAGAAGCAATTTCCAGGATGGCCTATAACCTGCTAAACTCAACAGATATCTTTCGTATCGCGAGTTTACTAAACAGAGTATGTCGGTGACTATTATAGTGACTTCGACCCCAAGGCGGCGCCGGCGCTGAGTGGCTCAGATTCTGCGTCACTCCGACGCTTCACGATGGTCGCTGGTGATGAGCTGGCTGCCGGCCCCTAAATAAGCCTCTCTGTCGCTGATGTTTGCAGTTCTTCCTCCACAGCTGGTCGCGGGAATATTCTGGTGTGGTTTGGCTGAGGTAAGTGACCCGATTAACGCCCTCGATGTTGACACCGTGCTCCTGCTCCTTCTCACGTCATTCGCTTCTCGGTGACACAGTGTTCTCCGTTGTGTTTCTTAACTTGAGACTCCACTCACCCATCTGCGTCATGGTACCATACCACTGAGCTGCCCAACAGAATGTAGTGCACATACGACTTCTGGCGCAAAATATTCCTTCACACCTGGACTTATTTTATTACTATAAAACTCCTATCCTTAATTAACTTTATCGCTCTTATCATTCGAGCTTCTACAATGGCATGATGCAGATTCAGAAAATCCCACCCTAGGATCATGCTGTACCCGTCGGTTACATGGGATATCACTTCCACACGACCCCTGAACTTGGTTGTGCCAACAGAAAAATTCACCACCACTGACCTCAAGAGTCATATATCATTATCTCCTACCCCACATATATCATATCTTGGTGGGTTCCACTGCCTCATACCCACTAATTTTCTGGAGGTTATTGTATGGTCCTGTGTATAACAACATTTTATATACTCTTCCATTCTCAACACTCATTATGGCACATTCCACCTCTGCATTTGTGCTTATTCCTACCGGGAACTCCAGTCAGCAGCCCTAGGGCTCCCTCCTAAGTTTAACGGATCCTTTCAATCTCAGGACTACCTCTACCACTATACCTATAACCTTGCTGTTGACCAAAACCTCCTCTATTGCCATTTCCATAAAACTAGTGGCGACACCTATTACTCCAGTTCTGCTGTCTATTTCGTAACTGGTAACATTGCCTTTTTACATGTCCATTCGACCGCAATCAAGACAGTGAATATCCGAAGTGGATACCTGTTTCTACCCTTTACCCCAACCGACCTATCGATTTCTTCGTATTCCAAAACTAACCTACCCTTCCATGAAGATCCTTACATGCCGTTCTGCGCAGTCACGTAGAAACTTCCGGTCACAAATCTCTTTAAAAGCATCGAAAGGACTTCGTTAGACCTGTTGCAGCATCATTTTATTTACCTCTGCCTTTAATAAGTGCTCGTACGTGTTAACGTTCCTTTTCTTAATTCTATCTACAATGTCTCGTTCTGCCCTATTGTGTCTCCTGTATAGCAACCCCAACTGTTCGTGATAAACCAAGGATGATTATGATTCCTGTATCGTTGTTCTAGTCCCTGTCTCAACTGGTGGAAAGTTTCTGGATTTGGTAATGCTTCTGTGCACCTTCCGAATAATTTTGCTTCTCCTGACAAATGTAACCTTGCGATCTGCAGCAATTGGGTATCTGACCAACACCCATGTCAGCTGAAGAGTTAAGATCCTCTTTAAATCTCAACACATCCTCAGATGCTTTATCAGTGAAAGGGGAAACAAGATTCGCCATAGTCGGATCCAGTCCTAGAGTTTGCGACTTCAGCACTTCTGTCTCGTGGTTCTTCCCTGCTACTTCATTAAACATAATGACATTATCCACTCTCTACTGAACCACCTGATCCACTATTCACTGCACCAATTCTTCACTGGTTATACATTGTGCTTCTGATTTTGCTTCCATGTCCATCATAAACATTACACTACAACAAACCAATATGCACAAAACAGTTAGTCCCGAAGTGATCTACCAAGTTACCTCTTCTCTCTAATCATGAGCAACCTGGACTCTCTACGATGCCTAGTATTAGTATGGCCTATTAGTATACATACAACTTTAGTAAACAGTGATTACAATAAAAGAAATGTTGTTAAAATATTTCAACAACTGCCGTTGTAATAAAATTTGCAAGTTGTAAAGGGACTTTATGGACACCCTGTACATCGAAAACATCACTAATCGACCTACTAAGTAATGCCATTTTTATCCATAGTATCAACATGGCTACCAGATCTTCAATAATTGTGCTCAGTTTTATAGTAAACAAATACACACTTGAAGTATGCTTGCTGCGTGTTGTCTTCAAGCATTTCACTTAACTGCTGAGTTACAGCTCCCATTGTTGTTTCGTCATTCTTTTTTTTTTTAGCATTCAAACATAGCAGATTTACAAAGGGAGCTCCCTGCTGGATACGTCAGTGTCCCACATTATCCCGCATTAATGGCAAGGCAGTTCTGTACCGTGATCTGACGCAACCAAGGAAGAGGACTGTGGTGCTGAAGAGAGGAGCATCATCCAAATGTGTGAGGGCTACTGTTTCTGATTCACTTATTTAGTGGTCCAGTTTCATTCGTCTCCGTGAAGATAGTGCTTGAATGTGATGCTCGAGGATAAATATTGTTCTGTGTTGTCGCTTCTGGATAGTGACAGAAATTATCCTAGAGAAGCGTCGAATATATATACATACAAAGCATCACATGTCCACGGTCATTATAATTTCCAAGGCCTTAATTCCCCGTAAAGCTCTACGCTATTCCAAAACCTCCAACTACTCGATTCACGTTTACACCCTGGGAGTTGATGAATCACGAAATGATGGCAACCATGAGCCACTGTTCAGAAGAAAGAGGTCAAACATAAAGGAACCCTCTACTTCTGCAAATTAGCTGGTAAATTTCCTATTGCTAATCTCCTAGGGCTATGAGCAACACGACGTGCGGAGCCAAAGCTTATCCTACGTAGTTTCCTCCCAAGTGTCAAAAATTCAAGGGGCAAGGTATTTTTGCTGTTGATGCTTCACCTCGTTTACTAAGAGTATCTTGGTTGCTTGATCTAGGGAATGCCTACCGATGATAAAAAGTCCTTGAAGTTTAAGAATACCCTCCACCAGGAGCGATGACGCATCTTCGTTTAAGCCGATTTCGAGTGCCTCCTACTTCCTACGGCACGTTAGTGTAGAGACGCGTCTGCAACCCCCCCCCCCCCCCCCAGCCAACCATCATAGAACGACATGTACGATATGTGGTTGTGTATCACGTTGTGTGGATGTATGACTACTGTCGAAACTAATTCTAATGTTACATTGGGGATAACCCTGCGCGATAGTTGCTTGCTCAGCTGGAAAAAAACTTGTATGGGAAGTTGATAACGTTTATCACCACAACGTCCCAATGACTGACTTGGAGGTGAATGACGCATTGTACGACACTGCAGTTGACGTCATGTTTGTGGCCTGGCAAGGAAAGTACTTGTAGGGAAGACAGTCATACAACAAGAAAGTTGTAAATCGCAGCTCATAATGCATGCATGCATGCAACTTCAAGCACTAACAGCCATGGCACATATCCGTCTTTTTCCGCAGTATGATTGGGTACCATGCACACTTCCTACTTCACCACTTACGTGATTTTGAGATGGGCTATGATAAGGTTAGTGTGATTCCTGACATCGTGGAAAGGTACATCTCATACTGAAAGTGAATCATGCCAAGAATAACGCTCCACTTCCTGGATTCGCTTCGCTTCATGTACATGTTTCTTCAGAAACTTGCTGGAATGATGTGTACAGATGATATGCAAATTACTGGAGCCTCATAACTCGATGATGCAAAGTTTCAGCTGTTCACCTCCAAACTACAGCTCACATCATTTCCTCAATTTGTATTTTGTATTACAACCTGCACGCAAAGAAGTAATTGTGGTGGAATACTTGCTGTGAGCCTGGACAAAGGCAGATGGTTTTCATCAGGGACGTACGGGTGAGCACCGACCACTGTGGAGTCACGACAGCTCTCTGCTCCCGATTCCCGTTTCTGTAAGTCTTCTTTCGTTTTACGCTGGAGGATAAAGTCAGTTAATTACATAATGTTTGCGTGCGTCCACCTTCCACTTGCAGTTTTCCTCAGATCTTGGGCTAATTCGTAATCGTCATTAGTACTTCTACACCGAAATTTTTTTTTAAAAAAAACATTGTTGATAAAATTCAACGGAATGACTATATTTGTACTACCAATCGTGCTTTATTACTGTTTCACTTTCAGCATTTCTGTTAATTGTATTTTTGAAAGAGAGAGTTTTATGATCACTCAGTTTCTATTAATAAGTTGCATTTTAGTTGTCCACTTTCAGTATTTTTATAAATTGGATTCAAACTTTTACATATTTTAAGTAGTCTAGTACATCGGCAGCCACCCACTACTATTCACGGCTTCTATGGGGACGGTTTCTACCCGTCGCCTTTTTTGCCACCTTAAACATCTTCCACATTCCAGAGCGGTCAGTACTGCCTGCCACTCAACAACCTTTCTACTTGTGGTGCGGTAATGTCCGTCTCGTTAAGGGGGTTCATACTTTGTTTGGCCCACTTAGTTTTTATCCAGATTTTATTTTTGTGTGTTCTGTTATCCCTATCATTTTAAAAATGGACTACCGCTTTAGGTGTGCTATTTATTAGCAATTTGGCATGAATGATGTGGAATGGGTATAAGGAAGGCATCTTCCGGCGATGACTTTTGAAAAGAATCTTTGTCAGTACTCTTCAAACACAGCTCTGTAATACCACTTCTCACTACGTCTTTATTCTTTAGACCTTTGTTAAAGTTTTTCTGTAAAAGAATTTTACCTTAATATTGGTACTGATTACCTGAGGATGCATCTTCAGTTGACGGTCGTGATTTCTAATAAAAAGTATTCTACAGCCAGTGCGGATCATTTCATTCAGAACATTTTTTTTTTTTTCTGGTGGTCTGCCTGCGCGAGACCTCTTGCTGTGATTGGTATTGATAGCCACCAGTAAAACACCTAGCCGGCTAGCAGTCGGAAGGATCTGAGTACGTCTCACGCGTGGCAACAGAACTAGAAGACCACACAGATAGATCTTCCTTTTCCTGGGTCAGCCCCTGGAAGGGTTTCATCCATACAGCACATGGAGCATATCCTACTGGCCTCACAATATGACGGGTCCAACATCTGCTTTGGCCAGCTAAAACGGGAAAAAATTATTGTTCAAGTCGATGTCGCACTAATGTCGTAAGGTAATAATAGAAAACTGAATTTATGCAGCACTGTTTTCAGTCAAGAGTCTGGTTAGTTCAAACACTGCAGGTAGCATTCCGTTTTCAACACGTAATTCTCCAAATCATAATTGTTGAAACTTGTAAAGGGACCTAAGCTGAGGCTTGCCTCGGGATTGTTTTTCCCCTTGTTCTTCATACTCTGTATTAATAATCCGTCAGACAACATTAGTTGTAACTGGAGACTTTTTACAGCAGGGGTAGTGATCCCTAATGAACTAATATAAGAAAAAAATGTTACACATACGTCGAATGAGGTGTTGATAATATTTCAAAATACGATTGGCAACCTGCTTTACGGCCAAAAACTATACTTTCGAAAATTATCTAGTACATGGGTGGCTCAGGGAGCAGTTTATGGAACTAGATAGTGGTGAATTGCACCTATTAAAAAAAATACATTCACTGATTAATTTTACATGTCAGAAAATGTATAAACTGTACCTCAATAATAATTAAATATAAGTGAAATGGAAATAGTTTTATTAAATTTATTGATTTTACTAATTTCATGTAATAAGCTCAATAATAATAATGGCAGAGTATTAAACATTTCTTTCCCAACATGATCTGTCTGCATGTCACTAACTTCAAGCTGCAGCTCTTCAGGCGATGTGTCACTATCAGCACCGATGAAATGAGGTAGAAGACTGAACTGAAACTCAGTTTTCTTAAAGTCCTGAAATCATCCTGCCAACTCGTCCCCCACGTTCTGCAAATAAGCTCTAGTCTTAGCAGAAACCCTTTCAGGCGTTTCTGTTTTTATAATAACGGGAATGACAAAAATTGCCTTGATGTGCTTACCTGGCAAGTAGATCTAGTTTTCCTTCGAATTATTTCAGATGCGTCCACATTTAATGTGTAAACAAGCAACTTCCCTCAATATCACACTGATTTAGTTCAACTTCTCAACAAACTTTATCTCGTAAGTCCACTTCTCACTTCTTATCTCTGTCACAAAATCGTGAACTACCTCTTTCGTGTCCATAGATAAGAAGATATGATCCTGCAATACATAGACTGTTTTTAACCCTTTGACCATATTGAGCCATCTCACACTGTTGTGCCACACTGCCACGTCACACTCCGTCCACACATCCTCATGACGATAATTTAGTTTTTGACGGTGGCGTGCCCTTCCTCTATGTTCGTAACACCAACAACAGGAACTATCACTTGCTTTGAATCCCGTGCAGATTTGCGAAGGATCTCCTGATGCAAAATGGAGAAAAAAGACAAGAAATTATTGTCTTTGTATTGTGCTTGTAGTTTATTTGTTAAAAGCTTGTGCTCGTAATTTTTTGTTAAAAACTTTACCATGCCTACGTGTTCTCCCACTGAAAGCTCTGGCGCCTTGTTGAGATGCTTGCTACTTTCTTGCAGGGCGAGCCGCTCTTCTCCACGCAATTCACAGCAGACTAAAGCAATTCGTTACCAGTGCTTCAATTTTTAAGTGATTCTAGCCCAAGTAATTCCTGTGTGAGGACGAAGCGAATAAATGTGAATAACTGTGCAGTGACTTAGTTATCTTTGCTCTCATCCATTCCCAACTAAAACAAAACAAAATCTTTGCGCCCAGTTTTCCGCTGTTCTGTGAATTCGTCAGTAATTACATCAACGCTATTTGCTATAGACTTCTTGACAATGAAATGCTTTCAGATTTGGTTTTAATGCCAGGACATAATGTAGTTGCATACTCCACAATACTCTGTTTAATAAACTCGCGATGCTAAAGAGATTTGTTGCATTTAGCAGGTTACAGGCCATCCTGGAATTTGAGTATGTAGCTCTGCTTTGAAGTGCTGATGCTTTGTAAATAATGTTTGTTGCTTCTTCAGCCTTTTCTCATAATATGCAGCTTTGATATTGCATTCTTGCTTGCAACGCTCACAGCCAAATTTGGTTTGTTTTATTTCCTAACATCCTTTCACGGTGTACTTCATAAAAGCGACTACGGTTTAATGA
Organism: Schistocerca gregaria; assembly: GCF_023897955.1. Classification (NCBI taxonomy): domain Eukaryota; kingdom Metazoa; phylum Arthropoda; class Insecta; order Orthoptera; family Acrididae; genus Schistocerca; species Schistocerca gregaria. The sequence continues at coordinate 70,605,649 of NC_064923.1, read as the reverse complement.
CACACCAAGAACACAGCTTTACTCCCTGTGCGCAAAGAAGTATGTGTTTGTCCATTATTCATTAAAGAAGCCACATTCACTACTGATTTTACGTTTCTTTGAAGGGTTTGTGACCACTAAATTTGGAAACTTACAGATTTAATTTTGCACAGATAAAATGGAAATGAACCAGATTAACTGGAAAAACACTGCGCGCGAATTCGCTGTCTTAGTGGAAATCTTAAGGGGCGCAGGGAATGAAAATATCGGTTCAAGGCTGACCTTGGCAAACCATTAGTAGGCCTCACGTTGCTCGCTGGTCACTTTTTGTCTGCATCTGACCTAGTAGCACTAAAACATCGTGTTGATGGCATTAATTACAATTTGTATACTCTCCATCGTGTTGGATTTTTAAAGTACTTGAATTTTACAGCACCTTCATGGAAAAGGCTGACAGTTTACTTTATTAGGAAGATGGTCTCCATTTTCAACAACCTCCTTTGAAACTGCTATCCAACTACTACATGTTTTTACATACCAGCGACTAATCTTTGTATTTACAAACGCATGGCTGTTTTTATGTTGCCATTATCATTATTATTGTTGTCATGAATACCTGTTATAGGGCACCACTACTGTATGCATCGATGATTTTTCAACGGTAGTACGTGTTGTCTCCCCGCCTCTTCAACGCGGTACATACTGCCGTTGCCCAGCAACGCTCTGCAGATCATGGCAACGATGGTAGCGCGGCAACCGACGCCAGACTCTTGCACGACTACTCGCTGCCGTTTCTGCACTCATCCCTTAGCAATACTACGCCACCCAGCCAACATAGAACGTGCAGTTTGGTACCCCTTTTCACGTACGTATCGTGCTGAAGTGTTTATTTAACGTAATGTTGACGTCGAACATTTTTGTTTGTTTCATAGAACTTTAGAGAGTTCCACGGATGTCGACACCGGTTTAGTCAACAAACGACATGTGTGAGTGCTCAGTGTTAACGTCTGTAGTGCAATGTAAAGTCCTTACTATTGCTCCGTGTGACCAGTAAGGCAGACGTGAATAAAATACTGACCGAAATTCCTCGTTATAAACATTTGGTGTGCGGGTTCACGATGCACTATTTGCTACAACAATTTCAACTTTCGACCACTGATCTTACACCACAGACTAATCACAAGCCCTTCCTATCACTCACAGTTCCCAGTTAAAAGACCGCTGAACCCAGTCTAGAAACGGTTATTAATCGGTTTAAAACTGAAAGGCCAGCCGGTGTGGCCATGCGGTTCTTCGCGCTTCAGTCTGGAACAGCGCGACGGCAACGGTGGCGGGTACGAATCTTGCCTTGAGCATGGATGTGTGTAATGGCCTTAGGTTTGGTGGTTTACGTAGTTCTAAGTTCTAGGGGACTGATGACCTCAGATGTTAAGTCCCATAGTGCTCAGGGCCATTTGAGTCAAAACAAAAATACGAAAGTGCGTTTATTATCCTGATTCCTAGTTTCCGTTTTATAACTTTACCCATTCTCTTTTTGTTTCTGCTGTAGCCACGAAATAAGGCACACCTAGTTCTGGTTCACCGCTTTATGGCCCTTAATGCCACCTAAAGCCTTTGAACGTGTACTTGCTTGAGAAAATTCCCAGCAAATAATGTTTTAGTCAACCTGCTACCTTTCTCATAGACGTATTCACTTTGTGGATGGTACAGTCTATCAATGACATTGTATCTAAGTGTCGTCTGCTACGAAATGACACAAATCCGTGACACTAGTTACTGCAGGACCGTGACGCACCAGGTGCGACAACCATATCCCAGACATTTTCGATTGGCGATATATCTGGTGAAAGTGCAGGCCACGAAAAGAATGGTACCCGTTGCTCTTCAAAAAGGCCTGCACACTCCTCGCAATATGTAGCCGGGCATTGCCCTGCTGAAATGTGGCCTGTGGAGATGCATGAAGCAGGAGGAGTACCTCAGGCTCCACAACCTCCGTTAGATACCGGTTGCTGTCCAAAGCACTCGCAATACCTACAAGGTGAGATGGGTTGCTGTAACCAATGGCGACTCAAACCATCCCAACTGGTGTTTGTCCGCTATGCCACTCCACAGTGCAGCCCTCCAGGTTACTCACACCACGGTACCGCTGCACACGTATGTGGCCATCACTGTAGGACAAGTTGGAGCGGGACTCATCCGAAAAGATTACATCTTGCCACTCAGTGCCCCAGTGACGGTGTTAAACTGCCCATGGTAGTCGGAGGAGCTTGTGGTTTCTGGACAGTGGAAGTCGACATAATGGCATGCGTGCAACCAGTCCAACCTGCAGCAGACGGCGACGAACCGTCGATGCAGCCAATCTCATGCCTGTTGCAATGCTGCAGCGACGAGCTAACACTGTCGATGACACTGTACGGTCCATAATGGTCTTGCGGACAAGATGACAGTCACCCTATGATGTGATCATGTTCCGTGGTCCAGTTCCCGCTCGCCGCTGAGTACGATCTTCCTCTGTCCACTGCTTCCACACCAGCTTCACTGTCGCAGCAGCATGCCCTGTATAAGCCGAATTCGATCATTCTGCCCCCTTAGAAATCGCTCACATTCCCATAAGGCTCCCATTGGTGTCGACGAGGCATACTGGAGCTCATTTTATTGTTTCCACCTTGTGTGACAGCTCTGCACCGGCTACACTAGGCTCAGCACGGATCCTGTCGGACCGACACGAGAGGGCTGTGCTCGGCCTACGTGTACCCCATCTCGCTGCAAAACGTATCACGTATTGCTTGCACACCCGTCGCCACTTCCACCAAGTGTGACGCTATTCGGGTAATTCCTTATCGGTGCTGAACTTTTCACAAACAGCAATGTAGTTACCTTCAACTGTAGAACCTAATCCTACAATTATTTATTTTGGAAGTGATAATACGTAATTATTTTGAGTAAATGAGATAAATTTCATTTCATAATCAATCATGTTCTGAAGGCATACAGATCTTAGGTCCAAGCAAACATATTTACACACAAGAAGCATATTTTTACGCCTAAATGTTTTCATCTGACGTTCAGCATGAATGATGAATCGCAAGACACTAGATATCTGGCTTTTTGATAATTGGAACTCCGTTGTGAATGCCCGAGCGATGACCTAGTGTGTCCTCACGCAGCGTCCTGACCGAGTATTAGATCATCATCCTTAACATCTAATCCTCGGTCAGTCCCATAGGTGTTTCGTCTTCCATATCACCTTCACTCCCACTGGATCGCGCTGTTGCGTCCTACATCTATGAGGAGGCTACTTGAGTTTCAGATTGCTGCTAAAAATATTCATTCCTCCTGCTAGATTTATAAGACCCTCGAGGAAATCGTATGCTTCTCTGCAGTATTTTTTATACTGGTAGCTTTTCTCTCAAAACTACTATGCGCTGATTCATTCTGGAAGAAGTTCATGCCATTCACTCTGTCTCCTGGTCCTCTGTTACACTCCCAGCCCTGATAATCGTGAGGTCGTTCACAGACAGTACCACATGTACTGTATGGTCCCTGCTTTCTTCTTGTGAGATAGATGGGTATCGCCGGTGACAGTTTTAACGTTTAGCTATTAGCCTGAAGAATTCCATGTATTATTAAGCCTCTGACTCACGTTCGTTAGGGAACTGTAAACCCGCCTGCCTTTTCTTGCTGTGTTCCTGGAATGCTACCATTGTTGGTTGAAGAGTACTTTAATCACTTCTTTAATTGACGTAGCTCTCCTTCAGTGTTTGTATCTGTGTCTATTGCTTTTATTACGTTTCTGAACACGCAGCTTTGCCAAGGTATGCGTTTATTCCACTGCACGCCCTCTCTCTGTCCATCTCTTCCTTCCTCCATTCTGTTTCCACCTCCTCCTGCCCCTCTCTCTGCCCATCTCCTCCTGCCTTCACTCTCCTCATCTGCTTACACACCTCTATCTCTCTCCATCTGATCCTCACTTTTCTCTCTGTCCATTTGGTCCTTCCACATCTGTCCATCCACTCCTCCCCCTCTAATCCCATCTCCTATTCCCTCTCTCTCTGTCCAACTCCTACTCCTCCTCTTCTGTCAATCTCATCCCCCCCCCCATGCAGTCCAAGGACATCTGCTAGTTCCCCTCTGTCTGTCCATCTCCTCCTCCACCCTTCTCTCTCCAATAATATATCCGCCGTCAGCGGATAGGAAAATCTGACAGTGTGAGTTATAGCGTTTCTATTTAAACTAAAGTCTTTCTTCAAAATTTACAAAACAATATTCGTGAGGTAGGACTGATCCTCCTAGCCTACCAATAACTAAATCAGAAATTCTTCCAAACACAAACTATCTTTAGTAACCATACGCCCCGGGCCTCTCGTGAAGAGCGGCGTGGAGTCCACGATGCCGTCACCTGAGTCCGAGGATGAGTAGAGGCCCTGCGACGATGGCTCCGGTACGCTGGCGGCGGTGGACGATGACGCTGCGGCTACGATGACACCAGTGGGCTCGCTCGGCGTGAACTGCCTCTCCAGGCTCCTGTGCCAGCCTACATACTGGTTTGCGCATGGATATGGCTGGCTCTATTTGCAGTCACGTGTCGATTGGAAGGAAAGAGGTCGGCGGCTGTAGCGATCTCTTGCGGTCCGTGGACGCCTGCAGGTAGTCCCTGGGAAGCGTCTATGTTTCCGGAACGACCGGCCAGGCTGACCCCTACTCGGTCCGGGGCCCGCTGTCTGCTTCGCGGGAAGCGAGAGTTGCAGGCGCTTAGTCTGGACGCAGTATCCACTTTATCACCTTTACGTCAATAAGAGACTTTTGGTTCTTATCACCAAACAGTTTCTTTCCAGATTCCAACTAGTATGTGTACCAAATTTAGTTGAATTCTTACCAGGGTTTAAGGATGTGTTTCTTACCCTTGGGTTTTCCTGGGGACACATATGTAACATAAATTTAACACATATTTAACGTATTTCACGCGTGTTTGTACACTTATCTCATCTGCATCTCTAACGAATTTCAACCTGCAGATCATTTTCACCAAGTCACTGTTTATGCCAGCATACCTTCTGAATTTTGTGTCTTATAATTAGATAGCTTTGTAGGTGCATCCAACGGTGTATTTGGGTACCGTACATGAAATGTTTGAGCATAGAATTAACAGTAAATAAGAAATAAATTAAAACTTCATACATAATGTTGCAGTTTTTCATGCGTCTCTGAATTTTACGTTGTATCTCTTATGTGTCATACATTATATAATATTGCTAGTACATTCAACTGTATTTGTAAATACTGTCTGGAAAATAAGTTGTGAATGCAGTTCGTTGTAAATAAGTAATAAATTAAAACGTCATCTTTCATGTGACAATTCTTCTGTATAAACAGTGAAGATGTAGTAAGCGATGAACCTTTTCTCGTCCACCATTTTGGGAGGGTCGTCTACGCGAAAAAGTTCCTTAAAGGTCTGAAATTTTGTGTGAAGTTTGTTGTAAATCAGTAAGATTTCTCATTCTCAGGTATTGGATAGCTGAAGTAAGAGTATTCCAACCTTTTGGTCTAGACTACAGTTTCACTCCCACTACCTTTCTTTAAGACATACGTGATTCTTCTCAGACTAGAAGGCATATATATATATCTGCAAACCAAAGATTTCTGCGAACTTCGACAGAGTAGGTGGAATTTGCTCTAAAATATTACGTGTGAAAGGTTAGGTCCTTATGTCTGTTTTCGAAAAACGGCGTTGAGTACCAGAATGGAGGATGCTTCAGGACGAGATGAATTCGTCAGAAGACTCGAAACTAACGAAATTTTATCGTTATGCATTAGGCATAAATTCTAATAGTATGAAAGAAATGTAAGGTTTAGTGATTTACAGCTGTTGCTAATATATATTTCCGTGTTTTATATTTCAGTCACATCCCAAATGCATTAAGAAACATGTCATACAACTAGAGAAATATTGATAGGAGATACCAACAATATAGGAGGAACACTATAGGAATCTATTTCCACTTAAAGTTCACTAAAAACGATGCGCATATTGTAGAAGAAAACAGAGAAAAAGCACAGAAAACTTACTGTCTCCGCCAAGTATCAAACAGCTGTCGTCGAAGTTTCATGGCATAAGCTGCACATTTTCTTTTTCCTCACATTGTTATTGAGCTAGCATACTTGCTACAAAATCCCCTGTTGCCACATGCAGACCATCTGATGTCCAGTACTATATGAATGCTCGAGATTAACTCGTACTTGGCTGAACCACTGTTGCCCTGCTTTTTACTAAATGATTTGTATCAGAGTTCCCAGTGACTTGCAGTTTATGCCATACACTCTTCCTGTCTCTGTTGGCTCTGAATGTTTCACTATGGCTTTCACTCACACGATGTGACATTTGATAATTTGTTCAAATGTTAACACATGCTGTGAGACACATACCATGAAAGATTAATGAGACTGTACCAGATTCACATACTCTATCATTGCTTCAGCCCATGTCACACGATCTTAATTCAGCGCTAGTCACAACAAGTGGTAGAGGCCACAGCAAATGATACATGTACCCACACAATAGTCATTTACTAGCCTCTTGTTGTGTTGTACAGAAGTTTTGAGCATTGATTGTGGTACTCCTTGCAATTTTCACCATATATCATATGGCCATGTGGTAACATGAAAATTACAGATGTTGCTAAGTAGTTTCTTAACTGTACTTGTATTGTTGTTTTGCTGAATATGTTGTATGTCAACCTGAATTGTCAATGGATGGTGTATTAGAGCGAATTTTTCATGTTGCTGATTAGTGAAATCAACACATTGCACAAAGGGCACTTCAAAGTTTATCTGGCGCACCAAACGTAAGTGACAGCGTTGTATAGGTGGTAACAATGGACACATATGCGGTTACGAGGCTCAGCCGCAGTGGCAGGACGCCCAGCAAGGTTGCTGCTGGCGTCGTGCAGCTCAGCTGCAGGTGCAGCAGCTGCAACTCGTGGCGGGCAGTGTGGGGCTGGCTCTGTGACAGCAGCTGTGACGTCAGCCTAGCGGTCCTGTCTGCCTCAGTCGCCAGCAAGTGGGCAGGTGTGAGAATGACAACAAGTAGCCAAACATTAAGCATCAGTGCAAACCATAGGTATCTCATTGTGTAGGTGACTATCTGATCAGAGGAAACTGTAGCCATCAGATAAATAATCTCAACTGCCTGTGTCGATACTGCTATCAAGTAAAGCACCACAAAAGTTTCATGAGCAGCCGTGACTGTAGCCGATAGCTCACAAAGGATAATGTATGCTCTCCTCAGACATCGTAAAGATGGAGATCTCACACATATCTCTGTAAGAATATGATTTGTTATAATTGACACAGCGGGATTTTCAGTTGCCATTGTTTGTTTGCATCTCCCTGCTACCATTTCACGTTGCATATATTCAAGGCATTCATTGACAACCCTAACTCTCTGCATTGTAAGTAACTGCAGATCCACGAATTTCACAAGTGACATTATACATGGTACACCGCAGTACATTTCGAGTAAAAAGAATAGCCTTACATACCCATCACTGAGAAGACTACATGTGTAGGTAGCAAGTATAAAATAGAAATGAGCTGCTAAAAAGAGCTGAATCTTCACAATCTTGGCTGATGTATTCGCAGGCCCAAGATGAGTCATTAAAATCGTATCACATCTTGTAATTAAGTGAATCATGTTTTTGTAATTTTTGATGTTGCAAAAGAAGTCAACAGCTATGGCAAACATCGAGAGAACTATAAGCTGCACAATGATTGTAGCTTCTAGAAATACGAGTACTGACATTTTCAGTGGAAAAGTTTCTAGTAAACACAGAAGACCACACGCAGAAGTCAGCAGGAGTGCAGTGCTGAGGATGAACAGGCCGACGTCTGATGCAGTCTGTTTCAGAGAGGCGTTCTCCGCGTCCACTGTGAAAGGCGTCAGGCCAAACAGCTTACACACCACGTGGAGGGGTCTGACCGCCACCAGCAGCTGCACAGTGGAGTCTGGCACTGGACCCCCGTGACGACTCATCTGGAGACCAGGTACAAAAGTGAGCCTCAACCAGAGCTTGGTCGACAACTGCCACATAGCTTAATAGAAAGGTACAGTTGCAAGAATATCTGTAGATAGCAGTAAATTACGAATACGATGCTTGAGTGTATGGTTTACGTTGCCTAGCTACGTATCTGATTTATAATAATGTGACCAAAGTGATTTTTTGATATTTGGTCGTTGATTGCCATTTGTCTTATGTCGTAATCTCATATCATTGATGTGTGGATGCGTTTGTCAACTTACTTTGAGAGAAAAGGGAGTATGACTTGTTTCTAATCCATAAAGTGGAGTTAAGATTTGATGTAGCCGATGGTTTGAAGCCAGTGTCAAACAAATATGACTTTATAAGATGCAACGGTTGTTGTGGGTTCCACAGTGGGAAGTCAGTAAGCGGCAAGCTCCATAGAGGGATAAAGGGAACTTTTATGATGGAAGTGGAGGAAGGAGGTCATTAGGCTTTTTAGTAGTTTGATGCCATCCACCGCAGTTCCCCCTCCTGTCGCTACCTCTTCGTTTCAGAGTAACATTATCCTCCAACATCCTCAATTATTTATTAGAAAGTAACTTTTGATAACATTTTTCTCAGAGAACAGGGGTGTTCCTTCGTGGTTTAAAATGAACATAAACAGTCTTGACCGTGAGAAACCTTCATTTTTATGGTTAACGGTTTAGTTCAGTTACTGACCTGATACAATGTTGGAAACCCGTGTCAGTGAAGGGAGCACGCGTTGCGAATGAGCAGCTAACGTTGATGGAGTTCGTAACGCACTCTCCGTGAGCCGACATCGGCTACCAACATGGTATGAGGTCTGAATATGGGTATCAGGAATTGACCGAAATCGGTAACCATAAAAATTAAGGCTTCTTGTTGTCGATACTGTTTATGTTCAGTTTAAATTTACTGGAAATATTCTGATCTCCGGTTCACATACAGTTTTTGCCCGCTACAGTTCTTTCAAGTGCCATGAAAGTTTTTCTTGACGTCGTAACGCAGGTCATATCATCCTGTTCCTTCTACTCGTTCCTCTCCTTACCGATTAATTGAAGAAATTCCGCATTTCTTTTCCTATCAGTTAGTCTTATTTTAAACATTCTTCTATAGCACCATATCTTAAATTCTCCGATTGTCTTCTTTCCTGGTATCCCATACATCATGATTCACTTTGTAACATCGTTGGATGTTCGAGACCTCACCTTATTGCTAAAGCTTACACCTGAGTCGAGCGAAGTACCTACTACACATCCTGCTATCTTGATGCAGTGCTGGAGGGAAATTGCGCCAATAGAAACTAATTGCGTTCTTACTGGCAATGAAATATTTTAGTAATTCCGAAACAATATTATCCTGCCTTGCGCCTTATTTGACCACAAGTGTTCCAAATATTTCTGACATATATGGTTTGTGCTCTGCGTTCAATTTTGCTCTGGCTGAATCAGTCATTCAAGCGGAACCCACTATTCCGCAGTACTTCAGTAAAGTTCAAATTTCATCATGGATTCTCCGGACGATTCATTATAGGTCCTACTCTCTATTATGACCAAATATTAGTCTAGGTCTATATACGCTCTTTTGTACACCTTACATTCCATTATCGGAATGACGAAGTTGTAATCCATCTGGAATCTTTCCATTTCTCTAGGATTTTTCCAGCAATACCTTTTTCTATTGTGATACTTGAACAATGCATTCGCAATTATTAGCTGAAATTCATTACACAATCCAGTTAATCTTTCTCCTCTCTCATTTCTAATGCCAATGCCGTTATCTCTCTTAAATTTGCCTTCTGCCTTTTCCCTACTATTGCGTTCCAGTAACCAATGAGTATTAGGTTTTCACCTCCCTTTACATGCTGAATTACATATTGATTATCATCATATACTTACACAATCTTCATTTTGCTTGTGACATACGTGTGTTTTTTGCGTTCAATTGCAGTCATATAGTATGTAGATAATCCAGATACGGAACTGTTCTCGGTTCGTGAGGAATCCTACTCACATATCACTGTATTCTGTCGATATTACACGATATTAGTCTGGTCACAAATGTTAATCTTCTTTACATTTCATTTTGCTGACCCCACTGTATGTAGAGTGGGCCTTTGCACTTCGGTTTTCCATTGGTTTACCTTATCTACCATATTCAGGCCTCTGGCACTCAAACGGGCCAAAAGTTATGCTTTTGTCGGTTATCCACACTTTTTCCCATGCTCACCTTGAAAGTTGCATGGTAAATGAACTATTTTTCGAGAGCTTTGCTTTCAATAACTCGCGAATTTCTCTTCCCTAACTGTCACAAAGATATTCTGTAACGATGTGCAGTGTATGTTCTTCTCTCTTTGAGGTGGTGTCGCGGAAACGTGGCTACCTCTGGTCATTTCCGCGGATTCCCAACCAATCAGATCGTTTGCGATTAGTGAGGACGTGCTAGCTAATGCGTGTGAAAGACACAATTTCTTGGAATTGTGATAGGAGTGGTCGCAGCTAGGATAGGACGGTAGGAGCTCGGCAGATTTGGTCAGAAGGTTTCGTTGTTTTATGCTCACCTGATTCGTCAAATATCACCCGTAAAATTTGTACTGTATGATCCATAAATTTACAACTACTATTTTTATTATTGTGGTGGAGTGTCCGTAGCTACGAACGGGACATATCAGCTTTTTCATCTAGTTTCCCATGATTCAGTTTAAAGAATACCTATGAGGCAGCGTAAAACGTAGACTCATCGACAGTTACAGAACAGTGTAACGTGTTGCGCAGCAAGGGTAATCCGTCAGTTGTCGCTGTACTACAGGTTCCTTAAAGACCGAGTTTACCTATCAGATTAATTAACACGTTCCTTTCAAAAATTGTAACATGTCTATAGTTTCCAATTCAGGATATCTGTCGAAGGATGTGCTGGTAAAAATGCCTATATTGTTTATCATTCTAAATATCTCATCACACAGTAATGGTGAAAATAACCTGCTCCTCTGTGCGACAGAACCGATTAAATTCGGCGTCTTAACCAACAGAATAAAGGAAGCAAAGAAAAAGTATTTTTAAAAGAAAGCGGAATCTCACCTGCGGTAATTGGCTTCTGTACACCGTTTGACGTAGTTGTTGATGAACCTCGGAATCCGCCGAAAGAGAAACGCATTTCACCAAGTAACTTTCCACAGAAGGAATGAATAAAGTTCTGTAGCGTCCGTTCTCTGTATTGTGACAATTCACGTAATGGAAAATAGGTCGATAGACATCTCTTCCATTACCTAATTACTCGGACATCGAACGCTGGAAGATAACGCAAAACTCACTCTCATTTTACTGTCATAGAGTGAATGCCCCGTCATTCACCGCAACATCCAGAAAAAACTTGGTCTCTTCCAGTGCATCAGCCGTTATTTTGAAATAACTCACTTAAAATTAGTAACACATCTAACGCAAAAACACAGGTTGATTACCTGATCTTAAATTCTTTACACATCATCTCAGAGAGATTTCGTTTTCAATGAAACTAGAGTGGTTTGTTCTGAATCATCTGTAAAAGAATGTGACAAGTGGTACGAGAGTGACTACTGACATATATCTTTGCTGTTGTCTCCTGTATAGCGTTTTCAGGAAATATTGTTGTCTCATATTCAGAATAATTGCTCAACAGATATTAATAATTAGTGGATGAAATATGAAAACATTTTAATTCCTAATCGGCTGCCCATGTAATTTTATGATGTGTGTAAGGAAGGGATTTGACTGTCTGACGTACCAAGTTGTCCACACCGAAACCCGAGATTGTAGTAAGCTTTTATAACATTTCTAAAAGAAGGGAGAACACCCTCAGTATATCATCGTGTTTGAAAGCATCTAGTTTCTGCGGTCATGACGAAGATGAAGAGAAACCTGAAACAAACATCCTGATCCATGCTACCTGAAAATCCAAGATATCCAATGAGTTAGCCCAAGCTGTGGTAAAAAGAATAACTCCAGGGATATCAGAGGACCAGCCGCAGTCTGAACTACACCATTCACCCACGGCTGGTTAAATGCCTCCTGGGCAGTTGCTGGACTCCAAGCATTGCATCGGGCGGATTCAGAAAGATGTAGATGTGAAAGATTCGAGCTGAATCTTATGAAGATCCCTTCTTACCGATTCTCCTCCATATTGTAGACCACTACGTGTTATTTATGAAAGACATCCCCCCCTACCCCCGCCTGAATCAAAAAAATGCTTAGTATTCTCATAAAAAATACCTGAATTGCAACAAATTGTTTGATGAATGACAACTGGATGACGTTTAGCAGGCATTTACAATGAATTTTGTTACCCTATTTTTCAGCTATAATTAATGTGATTTTTTTCGTACTTTCAACAATAATGTGTCTATCTTGTCGGTTAAAATGAATTACAATCAAGATAGTCAAGTAGTACACTTTCAGTAACACTCTCGGTGGTGCAAATACAATTAAGTCCGTTTTAATCCAATGTAGCTTGTGAAATATGTGTACAATTTTGTTATTGTGTGTATACAAAATTAATTTCTGTGTGCAGAGGATACAATGGGTTTATAAATGTTTTCAATAATTTAGTTTCATTTTCACGTGTAATTATTTGATGCATTTCTTGTGAATTTACTACTTTCTACTGCTACTGTCTGTGCACAACATACATATGATGAACTGCCTGAAACTTGTAAAGTAATTATTACTCGTGATCTGAATCTGATAAAATTTTCACAATATCAGGATTTAGAGTTATGTCTTTTGGACATTATTTATTATCCATGTGAGATACGTTATGTAAATTTTAAGAACAGTTGTGTTTGGTATTATACGGATCTGTGTGAAAGTGGCTAAACACACTGAACTATCTTAGTAATGACAGTTTAATTTTAATTGTTTACGTAGTGGAATGACTGAATTAATTGACAAGGCATCACGGACATGAGTGTGGAAATCAGAGTTAATAACAAGTGGAATTTACAAAATCATGTGGACTGAATTAGAATTTTCCTTATAATTTGAAAATGTTAATGTTTTTACATAATGAGAATGAGTTTAGGTTTGTAAGTGGTCTGCCCTCTTACACTGTTTGTGCCCTGAAATAACGATTTGATATGTACACCACCGCAAGGAATGACTGGATGCAGTGGCTTTAGGACTGAGTGTGAGAAACTGTAACTAGTACCGTGGTATAGAGGTTGGCAGATCAAAGTAAGAAAATCTGTGCGATGTTGTCACACTATGACCGCGACAACAATTGTGAAATTTTTCCCCATGAGGCTAGGTGTAGTGATACATGGTAGTGACAACTGGACTCACATGGCTTATGTTTCATTTTCATATTTTCTTTAAATTTATTTAGTCTAAGTTGAATCAATTTCAGTCAATGAATGGTCACGTTTGTGGAAATGAACCTAAGTGAATGCACAAATAAGGACATCATGTAATATAATCTTCTCTCTGTATGCTGGTGGAAGTTGCAGGTAATACATTAGATAATTTTCTTGGAGTAAATGAACCTCAGGTTAGAAGCGTGTCTGGAAACAACATAGTCAAAATTCTGAAAGGTCTGTGGGGATGAACGCTAAACTTGTTGGACCAAGGCAATTATCTGGCTGAAAGTTTGCAACGTAACACTTTACTGGTTAAAAGTAATCATTTAGCAAAGGAGAGGAGCTGAGGGCAGCTTACCACAAAAATCAAACTTCTAACCTAGCCCTTTGGCTGGTGAGTTAACTCAATTGCTGGAAGGGGAAATCTGACACAGTTTTTGACAACTGTGTCCTTTTGTAAGTTAATACTTCAAAACGGTTGCTAACTGGGAAATTGTCCGATTATTTATTTAGTGCAACTTTAGTCAGAACATCGAAAAGCCACCTCATTGGTACACAAAAGCTTCAGCAGGCGAAGCTTCGTCTGAAGAGCAAGCTGAAATCTCTTGTTCGGCAGAAATATGCAGTGAGTAGAGACTTCTCTGACACTGGACGACGAGTTATGACTTCTTCTTTTCTGGCCGGCAAAGCGGAAGCAGTTCCTCTCCGACGGCATGTATCAGCAGCAGATTATTGGACACGCACTCTTCTGTTCACCGACTTTCAGAATTTGGTGAGGATTGCAAGCATAGGGAAATGGGTGACGTGACTACTTGCAGACTAGATGTTAGGATTGAGTAACTGATGTGAAGCTTCTAATTTCGTCGATAGTTTAAGGGTTCATTCACAATTTATTTTCTTAATGTAGTATCCACATTTTAGCTAACTATTCTTTCATTGTAATCACTCAATAATGAGCAGGGTTCGCTAGTTGGTACTTTCACAACTGATCTGTTAGATGATAACCTTACATATTCTCATTACTTTCTGCTCTTTGTGAAGACTTTCGAATATATCCTGTTGAGCTATTATCCATTCTGTGTTCCCAGCGTGGCTGGGCTTTGTTAGACAAAAATTGTATTAATGTATTTAAACAACAGAACTACTTCAGTAACCTAATTTGATTTACAATTCTATTTCATTTCGTTGTTGGTTAACCTTATATATTGCTATGTAATCTAGCGGTTAAGGCGCTCAGTCCGGAACCGCGCGACTGCTACGGTCGCAGGTTCGAATCCTGCCTCGGGCATGGATGTGTGTGATGTCCTTAGGTTAGTTAGGTTTAAGTAGTTCTAAGTTCTAGGGGACTGATAACCACGGCAGTTAAGTCCCATAGTGCTCAGAGCCATTTGAACCATTTTGCTATGTAATCAGCGACTCATCTTTCACCAGGGCCATTCATTTAATTAATATTATCTGTTGCAAATGGTTTTAATTAATCTACAAGGTTCTAGGATAGTTTACAAATTTCAAACAGTCGCTAGCATATTTGTACATCATGTACAGGGCTTCAAAGGGACTGGTGTTTTTAATGAGAATGACTAATATTTTGTCTGGTGACCCTACATTGCGTGATGAATATTTTGTGTACCGGTACTAAGATTTTGACCTTAAAGTGTTGCTAGCTGCAAATTTTTCACAGACCGCTGCTTCTTATGATTGCTTCAGTACCTGAAAAGATGTCGAATGTGGAAGGCTGCTACACGAATCATCTACGTTGAATCTACTGTTCTCTTTACGTGGAGAACTGGTCCAGTGTCCCACGCAGTGTCGTTAAGACAGCCGCAGAGCTATTTGAAAGCGGACATTCATGACAGACGGGCGTTCATTGGTCACAAGGACCTCTTACTCTGCTACCTAGTGAAGTCTTTCAGAAAAATGTGAAACAGAAAATGTAGGCTAACATCTTGTGGGAGGAAACTATCATGAAGGGAAGGTTATTTTCTACGTTTTATTAAAAGAAACCCCCTTCAATCTATGTTAATCAAAATTCATAAGCAGGTGTACTGTAAGCGATTGAAGAACCACAGTGATTATGACACTGTTCTCATAACCTGGCAGTGAAGCGTATCACGATTTATTTTCTGTTGGAAGTGGGATGCTGGTCAACACAATGTTTTCACATTCAGGGAAGAATCATTCGGATTCCACACTTGGCAGAGTCATTAATTTTTTTGCGTTCTGTTTTCCAAAATCAATATTAATTAGTGCCAGAAATTTCTTAAACGGAAAAATTACCGATTACCTACACTGCCACTGTCTTATGTGTCTCGAATTCTGATGACGTTTTTATCGACTAGATGATAAGCTCTAATAACTCTTGCTCTGAAATGCGAATTACAGGGTTAATATAAGCAAAAACTTTCAGATGTGTCAGAGTTAGGTTGTAACGTTATTTGAGTGTAGAAAAAATTATCTTTCATTCATTTAGTCAACGTGTTGGATACTGTATAAGACGCAGTCAAATGAAAGTGAGACAGATGAAGAAAAGTGAGTAACCTGTTTATTACTTCAAAACTAATCACAATAACTTTTAATACATTTATCTGACTGTGAGACAATACGGTCAACACCTTTATGGAAAAATGTTTGCAGCTGCCTGTGGAACCATGATTGTGATCAGTAGCACAATGAGCGACAGCAACCTCCACCTACTTATTGACTTTCTGGTACACGACGCCAGTTAGGACATAGTGGTAAGTGGACACTTTGCAAACATTTAAGCACGCCATCAAGTGCAAAAGGCCAGAAATGTTGACTAACGACATCATTCTTTTGCAGGATAATACCCGCTCGTGTGTCGCCAAGGTTGTTTCGAGCAGCTGCAGAAGTTTCTCTGGGAAGCCCATACACATTGTCCATCAGTCCAGATCTCTCCTCATGGGATTTTCATAAATTGGGAGCCCTGAAGAAGGAAATTCGTGTCCATCGCTTTGCTTCAGAAGTTGGGGGTGGACGCCTGGGTACAATCACGACCCCACAGCCAAACACAAATATTTCTCCATTAACGCTCAAATGGTTCAAATGGTTCAAATGGCTCTGAGCACTATGGGACTCAACTGCTGTGGTCGTTAGTCCCCTAGAACTTAGAACTACTTAAACCTAACTAACCTAAGACATCACACACACTCATGCCCGAGGCAGGATTCGAACCTGCGACCGTAGCAGTCGCACGGTCCGGACTGCGCGCCTAGAACCGCGAGACCACCGCGGCCGGCCATTAACGCATTGACCGTATTGTATCACAGTGGGATACATGTATTACATGTTATGGTGATAAATTTTAAATACCTAACTGTTCACTTACCTTTTACCACCAGTCTGTTATTGATTTGACTTCCCCTTATTTGATGGTCTTCAAACGATGACATCAGCGTCTCACTGGTTCTGGGATGACGAGGGTTTTTTTTAAAATTAAATGTTTCAAGTAATGTTAAAATCAAATACAAACAAATAAATCAGTATATTACTTGACAAATGATAATATATAGGGGGGTATAATAAAACTGGCCCGAAAATATTTAGAATAACACTGACGTAAGTTTCACCCTTGTCAATGGACGTGACAGAAGGTGGTGGAAACGGCCCTCATTGACGACAATGCACCGCTGAACTCGATTTATGAAACTGTGAAACAGGCGTAGCCGCGCTTACCTGAGGTTTACCAGCAATGTAGTCTTCAATATTCTGTTGTAACATTTCCAGCGTGTGAGGGCTTTATGAGTTCGCCTCGGCCCTCTGTTTGTACCACAGATAAAAATCGCAGGGAGACATATCAGGTGACCTAGGTGACCAAGAGATTGCAACGCCATTGCTGATTGTCCTCTCATCACAGAACGCATCATGCATTTGTCTGTGATATTGCTCCGTCTTGTTGAAATCATCCATACAGCCCTTCATCCTCTGTAACTTGGTCCAAATATGGATTAGAAAAATTCTAGACAAAGCAGTTCGTACTAATGGTTTGGTGAAAGAACTGTGTTACGATGCAGATCCAAGACATTGTGCATTAAACACCAATCCTGAGATTATTCTACTGATCTTCAAAGTGCTGATGGGGAGTTTTTAATACATAACGACGCATGCTCTGTTGCTTCCCATTCCCTGACAGGCTGAACCAGGCCTCATACGATGAAATGAAAACTGAAAATTCACAACTCCTGATTCTCTATATTAAGAAACCACCGTCAGAATCCTACACGTAAAAGGTCCTGTGGACGCTTAAGTGAGCAGAACAGTAATCTTGTAATGATGGCGATCTAGGTCCTCAATTATAGTCTTTCAACACGTTGGTCTGTTAATTTCCACTTGCAGAGATCAGAGGCCTCCAGATATCGTCGGACTTTGGAACAGGCTTTCCTTCACTCGAGTCATGTTTTCTGAGGTTTAAATTTTTTTTGTATAGCTACGGTTTTTATTCGTTACAGATCCAGTTCCATGCTAGTAATATTTGAAGTGCAGACTCTGATTGAGGTTTTGACAAGAACACCTCCTATCTTAAACTCTCACCCTCAAAGTTCTGCGCAAGTTTTCCACGAAGTGTGCTTCGCACAACACTCGACAACAAGCGTACATAACTACCACTTTGTGTACCGTCCAACTGGTCCCTGCTGCTCTCATTCACTCAGACGTAATGACGCTGCGACTTTCTCGGGACAGAGCATGTGGAACATACGCATACGCGGGATTGTGAGATCAACCGGTAGGATAACAGAGATCACGGCTTCCAGCATTTTCTATGATGGGCAGTTCCCCTACTAATTAACAATGGACAGTTCCTCTTCATTCTTGTAAATACTTTTTGGGCCAGTGCCTGTTCGAAGTTCGTCCATCTTTAAACAAAGATTGTTTTTGAAACAAATTTCGTAATAAAGCTATTCTGCGAAACATGAAACACAAGAGTTGTTTTTAAAATGACGAGTGTGAAACATTATGTTTTGGTATCAAATAATATTTAGCCCTAGTTTTTGATAACCACGAAAGAGAGATTTCAAAACTAACTCACACTTTCAGTTACATGTTTATTATGGGCTGAAAAACAGTAGGTTTACAAAAATGATGGGAACTTTTTTAATAGTAATTCCTGTAACTTGAGGCTTATACCATCGATGTATCTGCTTACAACATATTAAAATTTCACTAACAGAGAACGAAAGTCTTTCGAGATATATAGTTTTAAGGTGAGTAGTGCTTAGAGAAAACGCCCAAATGTTGGAGAGCAGAGAGCCAGATCACACTTTTTGTATCTTATGCGTGTCATTTTTCGTTGTGAATGAGCAGTACATACTACACAGCGTCTCTGGGGAATCTCCTTTTTTTTCCGTCGC
Source organism: Schistocerca gregaria (assembly GCF_023897955.1). NCBI lineage: Eukaryota > Metazoa > Arthropoda > Insecta > Orthoptera > Acrididae > Schistocerca > Schistocerca gregaria. The sequence continues at coordinate 70,586,939 of NC_064923.1, read as the reverse complement.
TACGAGGACCCTGGATGATGTCCCTCTTCATTCTGCGGTCAGAAAGAGCTTTCTTCTTTTGTTGTCTGTGGGATCGCACTTTTACACGGTTAACTACGAAATTTAACAAGCAACTGACGGATCATTTACAAGTGGTATTTCGATAGTGATATCTTCTGTTGCTTTTGTATTAAAAAATTAATTTTGCTCTAAGCACACACAAGTCAGTCAAATGAAATAATACTTTCTTGCACCACTTCATTGTCTTTCGGTTGCACTGTACAGAAAGATAAGAGCATATCTGTCTTATGAAGTGCAACCATTGACTTATTACAGCTGACGATGCAGGAAGGTTTCAGTTTGTTATGGGCCGTTCTATGTTCTTTTTTCTCTGTCTCCACAAATTCCGGTGGAAAGCATCCAGACTTCTTGTCCATCCATTATAGTGCCGTTAATGTTCCACAGCACTTGAACTGTATTTGCCCACTTTTCAGCTTGTGTGGCAACGGTGGTAGATGTTTCCTGTTTTTGCGTACATTTATTATGGAGCCACAGGAATAATTGGGGGCTCGAATACCAACTGTATAAATAAGTGGTATGACCTTTGTTGAGGCTGCATAGGGTAACGGCGCATATAATCCAAAATATATCTGGTTGGTACGTCACAATGGACGAAAATTTTAATGCCAAAACGGCTATGTTTATTTGGTATATACTGCTTAATTTGGGGCCTTTCTTTGAAGAGTAGCAGACTTTCGTCGACGATTAGGTTTTCATAGGGTACTACTGCCTCAAGGAACTTACTTTTTGTGTGAGCTACAATGAGACGTATTGTTTACAAGAATATCTTGAGATGTGGTGGAATTGTCACTGAAGTGCAATAAACGCAGAACCAACTTGTACAGGTCCCTGGCCAATATCTTAGAAAATATTGGTGTTTGAAGCAAAGAATCTGTTAACTAACGGTCACTCACACCTAAATTTTTACTTCTCGGCGTAAGGAGAGAACATGCTAGGAAGCAATAAAGTTCTGCTGGTCTATATGTTTCCAAAACGCTAACCTCCTGGGTACTGTCGCCGTTTTTCAGTAATAACTGTATAATATTTATTGATCTGTGGACAGATGGAAGAAATGAATTTCATGGATATGAAGTAAACAAAATCTAAATTAATTGCTGACTCTTTGAAGACTGCTTTTAACCCGCTAAATGTGTTCAAAAACGGTGTCCTTTCGTCACTGGATCATTCTCATCATTGAATATGGAGCACAACATAAACTTAGGGATGTGCAAGGAAATCGTCCATGCCCTGTCAAAGGAACTGTCCTGGCATTTGTTTTAAGATATTTAGGAAAATTATCGAAAACTTAAATCAGGATGGCTGGATGCGGATTTGAACTTTTCTTCCCGAATGCGAGTCCAGTGTGCTAAGCGCTGTGCTATTTCGCTTGGTGGGGACTGTTTGGCATTGATACTAGTGTACAATGTCAATAGGTAAATATTCTGGCTTCTTGTTTTACACACATCCCACTTGTCCTCTCTGCTTATTTTAATAGCTCATGTCAGCATTATGATTCGACTGGAGATCCTGCTAGTGCTTTTATTCATCGCATATTTTCATATTGCACTTTGATTTTATCAATCATTTTCACAATTTATATACACTCCTGGAAATGGAAAAAAGAACACATTGACACCGGTGTGTCAGACCCACCACACTTGCTCCGGACACTGCGAGAGGGCTGTACAAGCAATGATCACACGCACGGCACAGCGGACAAACCAGGAACCGCGGTGTTCGCCGTCGAATGGCGCTAGCTGCGCAGCAATTGTGCACCGCCGCCGTCAGTGTCAGCCAGTTTGCCGTGGCATACGGAGCTCCATCGTAGTCTTTAACACTGATAGCATGCCTAGACAGCGTGGACGTGAACCGTATGTGCAGTTGACGGACTTTGAGCGAGGGCGTATAGTGGGCATGCGAGAGGCCGGGTGGACGTACCGCCGAATTGCTCAACACGTGGGGCGTGAGGTCTCCACAGTACATCGATGTTGTCGCCAGTGGTCGGCGGAAGGTGCACGTGCCCGTCGATCTGGGACCGGACCGCAGCGACGCACGGATGCACGCCAAGACCGTAGCATCCTACGCAGTGCCGTAGGGGACCGCACCGCCACTTCCCAGCAAATTAGGGACACTGTTGCTCCTGGGGTATCGGCGAGGACCATTCGCAACCGTCTCCATGAAGCTGGGCTACGGTCCCGCACACCGTTAGGCCGTCTTCCGCTCACGCCCCAACATCGTGCAGCCCGCCTCCAGTAGTGTCGCGACAGGCGTGAATGGAGGGACGAATGGAGACGTTTCGTCTTCAGCGATGAGAGTCGCTTCTGCCTTGGTGCCAATGATGGTCGTATGCGTGTTTGGCGCCGTGCAGGTGAGCGCCACAATCAGGACTGCATACGACCGAGGCACACAGGGCCAACACCCGGCATCATGGTGTGGGGAGCGATCTCCTACACTGGCCGTACACCTCTGGTGACCGTCGAGGGGACACACAATAGTGCACGGTACATCCAAACCGTCATCGAACCCATCGTTCTACCATTGCTAGACTGGCAAGGGAACTTGCTGTTCCAACAGGACAATGCACGTCCGCATGTATCCCGTGCCACCCAACGTGCTCTAGAAGGTGTAAGTCAACTACCCTGGCCAGCAAGATCTCCGTATCTGTCCCCCATTGAGCATGTTTGGGACTGGATGAAGCGTCGTCTCACGCGGTCTGCAGGTCCAGCACGAACGCTGGTCCAACTGAGGCGCCAGGTGGAAATGGCATGGCAAGCCGTTCCACAGGACTACATCCAGCATCTCTACGATCGTCTCCATGGGAGAATAGCAGCCTGCATTGTTGCGAAAGGTGGATATACACTGTACTAGTGCCGACATTGTGCATGCTCTGTTGCCTGTGTCTATGTGCGTGTGGTTCTGTCAGTGTGATCATGTGATGTATCTGACCCCAGGAATGTGTCGATAAAGTTTCTCCTTCCTGGGACAATGAATTCACGGTGTTCTTATTTCAATTTCCGGGAGTGTATTTTACCTACACCACATTTCCCTTTTTATCTACAATCTTCCCACAAACCATATTATATCCATCCCTTACACTTATTAGTTTACTATATCTGTGTATATTGTTATCTGTTAAATGCTTTACTATACAGTATACACTCTCGTTATTTAGTAGATTTTAGACATGTCTTTTCACTTTTAAATAGTTTGGTCTGTTCACACTGAATTCGTGACTTGTGCTAGCTACAGACGACAGGCAGAAGCAGATACTTTCCAGCATATAGAAATTAATGTGTCTGGCATGTATTATTACAGAAATGAAGTACAAATTATGTTTTGTTAGCCAAGGAATATTTTGTTTCGTATACAAGCTGGTTTCATCAGTGAATGTCATTTACGTAGATGTAACAGTTTAAAGAACTCTAAACATCTGACTTAGTAAAAAATGTTAATCAAGCTTTCGGAAATACAGCTTGAGTTTTCCTTCAACTCACACAGCAGCAGCAGTAGCAGCAGCAGTTCTACCTAAAAGACAGTACTGCAGTGGAGCACGTGACAAAGACATAGAGGTACCAAGAAACTCCATGCAGGCAAAGAGTGTAGCTGCCAGCAGAGCGGCAGGGAATGTGACACGGAGTGTGGTGTACCACCAGCATCAGCTTGCAGTGGACACCCCTGCTGCCAGGACTGTCCCTCAGCTGCAGCAGAGGGGGAGGTAGGGAGGGGAGGGTTATGAAGGCATTACGGCGCTTATGACGACTGTCAGACTCGTGGCACCAGCACCCGTGACAAGGAAACAAGCTGAAGTACACTGCTGATACACTGTCTGCTTTCAACTGAAAGACGTTTTCTTTTGTGCAATTAAAGCAGACCTGTCAATTGAAACACATTTTTCAGGCACAGTACCAGAAACGTCTTGTGAGTACTGGTTATTACCATGGAAACATTGCTCTCATACGCGTGCCTCAGGGACTGTACTTCAGAAGAAGGAAATGTAGTTGCCTGCTATCCCACAGAAGATTTGCCACAGTGAGGATTTCTTTGAGAACACAATCTGTTTTTATGGCCTATTGTTTGTGTCACTCGGGGTACCCATGCGGTCTAAGGCGCCTTGCCACAGTTTGCATTACTCCTCCCTGTTGGAGATTCGCATCCTCCCTTGGGCATGGGTGTGTGTGTTGTCTTTAAGTTCGATTAAGTAGTGTGTAAGCCTAGGTACCAAATGGCCTTAGCAGTTTGGCCCTTAGTACCTTACCATAAATTTCCAATTTTCCAATTCTTTGTGTATCAATGTTTCTAGTTCAGAGGCAGCACTTCTTACCCTAAAAATCCTGGTTCATGGGTAACTGATGAGTAATAAGTCTTAGAAAAGTTATGTAAAGAATTCCAAGGATGTTAACACACCAAACAGAAATAAGATATGCCATGAGCTTTCTGTTATGATACCCACAAAAGTTTCATCTACAAAGACACTTAATAGAAATGTGAACAATAGTAGCTCACGAAGCTTCTGTATGCAGTAGAAAGAGGTACACCACTTACTATGAGGTTTCTACAACAGAGTGATATTAAGTGGAGAACGCTTTCAAATTTACCTCTCCTAGTTACGATATTGTGTACAGTGGAAAAAAGTGACAATACGTTGGTGGCTAATGAACAAATACATGGAACAGCTTGTGTTGCAGAATGTATTGGCGGAATATCGATTATAGATAGGAGGACTGCACTAGTTGAAAGGAGTTGTGAAACAGTGATAAGCAGACAAACAGCAAAATCTGTCTTCATCCAATCGAGACAAGCCTTCATAATATCGATGGAGAATGGCACCAAGGCTTCCATGTTACGTAGAGAAAGAAGTGGCAATGGATCCAACAGCATGGGCACAGTAGCACCCCGAGGTTATCCTCTGCTTGCATCTGCACCTGAATGAAAAGAAAGTACTTTTTTTTGAAGGATATGTTGATACAGTTATAGTATAAGACATAATGTCTAGTTTATAACAGATGTTGCATAATTAAATATTCCAGCCTTGTCGATATTTAGGAATGAATTCTCAGAATTATGACCAGTATGCAACTCAGTCTCAAGGTAGCAATATGTTTTACTGCACAAACTCTCCTTCTGTTATTGACTAGTGTAGAGGAAACCTTTCTTTTTTTAAAAAAAACGCCATCTAAAAATGCCTGAACAATCTGTGCTATGTCTTAACAACATTTACATCAGATCCAATCTCCTATGTTATGTAGATCAAAGTCAACAAGAATGACAGAGTCATATTGGCACTATCAAGTGAGTGTGATGTACCCTAGGGCATTTTTCAGGCGTTTCCCTCTAGGGAGTACAATAATAGAAGTTTAATATACACTCCTGGTAATTGAAATAAGAACACCTTGAATTCATTGTCCCAGGTAGGGGAAACTTTATTGACACATTCCTGGAGTCCGATGCATCACATGATCACACTGACAGAACCACATGCACATAGGCACAGGCAACAGAGCATGCACAATGTCGGCACTAGTACAGTGTATATCCACCTTTCACAGGAATGCGGGCTGCTATTCTCCCACGGAGACGATCGTAGAGATGCTGGATGTAGTCCTGTGGAACGGCTTTGCCATGCCATTTCCACCTGGCGCCTCAGCTGGACCAGCGTTCGTGCTGGACGTGCAGACCGCGTGAGACGACGCTTCATCCAGTCCCAAACATGCTCAATTGGGGACAGATCCGGAGATCCTGCTGGCCAGGGTAGTTGACTTACACCTTCTAGAGAACGTTGGGTGGCACGGGATACATGCGGACGTGCATTGTCCTGTTGGAACAGCAAGTTCCCTTGCCGGTCTAGGAATGGTAGAACGATGGGTTCGATGACGGTTTGGATGTACCGTGCACTATTCAGTGTTCCCTCTACGATCACCAGAGGTGTACACGGCCAGTGTAGGAGATCGCTCCCCACACCATGATGCCGGGTGTTGGCCCTGTGTGCCTCGGTCGTATGCAGTCCTAATTGTGGCGCTCACCTGCACGTCGCCAAACACGCATACGACCATCATTGGCACCAAGGCAGAAGCGACTCTCATCGCTGAAGACGACACGTCTCCATTCGTCCCTCCATTCACGCCTGTCGCGACACTACTGGAGGCGGGCTGCACGATGTTGGGGCGTGAGCGGAAGACGGCCTAACGGTGTGCGGGACCGTAGCCCAGCTTCATGGAGACGGTTGCGAATGGTCCTCGCCGATACCCCAGGAGCAACAGTGTCCCTAATTTGCTGGGAAGTGGCGGTGCGGTCCCCTACAGCACTGCGTAGGATGCTACGGTCTTGGCGTGCATCTGTGCGTCGCTGCGGTCCGGTCCCAGGTCGACGGGCACGTGCACCTTCCGCCGACCACTGGCGACAACATCGATGTACTGTGGAGACCTCACGCCCCACGTGTTGAGCAATTTGGCGGTACGTCCACCCGGCCTCCCGCATGCCCACTATATGCCCTCGCTCAAAGTCCGTCAACTGCACATACGGTTCACGTCCACGCTGTCGCGGCATGCTACCAGTGTTAATGACTGCGATGGAGCTCCGTATGCCACGGCAAACTGGCTGACACTGACGGCGGCGGTGCACAAATGCTGCGCAGCTAGCGCCATTCGACGGCCAACACCGCGGTTCCTGGTGTGTCCGCTGTGCCGTGCGTGTGATCATTGCTTGTACAGCCCTCTCGCAGTGTCCGGAGCAAGTATGGTGGGTCTGACACACCGGTGTCAATGTGTTCTTTTTTCCATTTCCAGGAGTGTATTTTCTTATTCCATTATTAAGTGGTAGCACTTAAGTTTGACGTGGTGCAGGATTTTTCCGAAATTAGAAACAATTATTGCTGAAAAGTAAATTTTTCCAAACTCGATAGACATATTCCTGTAAGCAACAAGATTTTCCTAGGAAAAAGTATTGCACTGAAATTTGCACTGAGGTGACAAAAGTCATGAAATATCGATATGCAGATATACAGATGGTGGTGGCATTGTGTACAAGGTATAAAAGGGCAGCAGTGGTGGAGCTATCACTTGTACTCAGTGTGGAAAGAATTCCGATGGGATTGTGGCTGCACGACGGGAATGAACAGGTTTTGAAGACGAAATTGTAGTTGGAGGACATGGGACATTCTGTTTCGAAAATCTTTATAGTCTTCAATATTCCGAGATCATCAATGTAAAGAGTATGCTGAGAATAACAAGTTTCAGGCATTACCTCTCACCATAGACAATGCAGTGCGCAATGGTCTTCACTTAATGACAGCACCGTTATCGTGGAGTTGTATGTGCTAGCAGACTAGCAACAATGTTTGTGAGACTGCGACGAATGTATTCCTCAGGACGGTGTGGCGAAATTCGGCTTTAATGTGCTTTGGAAGCAGCTGACAAACGCTAATGCCAGTTCTGACAGTACGACTTCACTTCTAGCACCTCGCCTGGTCTTGTGACCATATCTGTTAGACCCCAAACGATGGAAAAGCTGTGGCCTTGTCAAATGAGTCCCCATTTCAGTTGGTAAGAGCTGATGGTAGGGTTCGAGTGTGACGCAGACCATACGAAGCCTTGCGCCCAAGTTTTCAACAAAGCACTACGCAATGTCGTATTGCCTGCACAATATTGTGGGATGTATTTACATGGAATGGAATGGATTCTCTGTTCCAATTGAACAGATCATTGAGTGGAAATGATTATGTCCAGCTACTTGGAGGCCATTTGCCGCTATGCATGGGCTTCATTTTCACTAATAATGATGAAATTTTTGTCGATGACTACGTGACATATCAATGGGGCAAAATTGCTCGCGAAAGGTTCGAAGAACGTTCTGGCCGATTCGGGCAAATGATTTGGCAAACCAGATCGTCAGAATTTAATCCAATCGAATATTTATTTGACTTAAACGAGTGGTCAGATCGTGAGTCCATGCCACATCGAGTTGCTGCGCTATACTCGGGGAAAATGAAATCCAACACGAATTTAGGAGGTGTCAAATGATTTTTGTCACTTGAATGTAAAATTCGAGGACATCTTATCAATACTGTATTTAGTACACTATCTGTAACACTATTGCTCTACTACCTTACACGAATTATTAAGTGACATCAAATTAAGTACAAGTATAACCAATAATCATTCACAACTGAAGTATATTTTTAAACAGAAGTTGTCCGAAATTCTCAGTTAATCTGCATAATCATACATTTCATGGTAGCAGACCTACTGTTCAAGTTACACTATTGCGCACATTCGAAGTTATACAAAGGTGAACATCTGAGGAAGTACTGCGTAACCATCTATGTATTGTATACCGCGTTTTAAAAGTATATAGATTTTTTTCACCAAAAAATTACCAGTACCTTCCAGATAGCTTTAATATTATACACAGCACTTACATAGTGAGAGCTTAGAATATGCACAACTGCCGCACAAAACTCAGCCCTGTGTTCTACAACAAGAAAATCATTGAAAAACGCCGATGATTGCCTAAGGCGGTCTGTAGTGCACATTTCTTGAAATGATTATACCGTCAGTGACTGGATTGTTACACCGACCAGGGAACATCATGAAGTTCCTAGAAGCACTGTCCTCAAGGTGCCACTCTTTCCCATACTGGTTTCTTCTGCTCTGCTCGCGTCATTCGAAATTGTTCTAATGCTTCCATTACAGCATATTCTAAACACGAATGATACGACAATGAACGCAACAGTAATTACTTACTCTGGCGAGCATCGACCTTTCTTTGATTAGTCTTCTGCATCGGCATTCATATAGTATTTTTAACTGCTTCGATAGTTTTCCAGACTGAAGGTTGTCGTATGTCCACAGTCGTCAGCCACACCATTTATAATTTCGTAATCAATAACCGATCGTGATATTAGTTGAGTGTCATAGGTCATTGGCGGAGTGTTGCTGGTGGGTGTGTCTCTGGCATCTCTCGTGGAAAGCACGCTTGATGCAATGCCTACTAATCGATCTTCGTGCTTCATCTTTACTGACCGGTGTGTTGTCGGTGACAAGCTTACAGCAGCATATTACTCCCCCCCCCCCTCCCCTCCCAAAGAAAATGTTGCAACGTTGTTGTGTAGGGAGGATGCGAACGAAAACGGGAAGAGGAGGAACTGGAATAAGTGGCCACTGTAAGGGAAATTGAATTTTCACCAAACTATGGTTACTGATACAAGTTTGCCGCTATCACATTTTGAATGTGCTGCACCGTTCCAAATATTTTAGGTGAAAAAGCAAATAATATGGAGGAAGTATATACAACAATGCTCCATATTTGTGGCTCTGATTTAGAGATGTATTATCTAGACGTCTTGATACTGTAGTGTCTGGTTTGTGGGGCGCTCAACTGCGTCTTTATCTGATCGTACAAATTCCCGACCTTTGGTGAGTCCACTCTCGCCACTTTCATGAATGATGAAGACAACACAAACACCCAGTCATCACGAGGCTGGTGAAAATCCTTGACCCCTCCGGGAATCAAACATGGGACCTCTTGCTCGGTAAGCGAGGACGCGACGGAGAGACCACGAGCTGCGGACATCTGAAGAAATGCCAAGCAGCAGGAACAAATGCCAAGCAGCAGGAACATACCATTTCTGTTGTGGTTGGCAGGAGAGCCAACACCGTGTTCCTAGAGGAGGCCGAAAGGCACGCGTTGTAGCTCACGCAGGCTGGCGTGAGGTCTGGAACAGGACTAGGAAACTGGAATTTAGAAACAACGGAATTAGCTGGTGGAATACTTAACTTTAATCCATTAATGATGAACGTCGCTCTTGACATTACCTGATTTACAGTACCAATAACAACTGATAATGGCGCCTTGCTAGGTCGTAGCAAATAACGTAGCTGAAGGCTATGCTAACTATCGTCTCGGCAAATGAGAGCGTAGAAGTCAGTGAACTGTCGCTAGCAAAGTCGGCTGTACAACTGGGGCGAGTGCTAGGAAGTCTCTCTAGACCTGCCGTGTGGCGGCGCTCGGTGTGCAATCACTGATAGTGGCGACTCACGGGTCCGACGTATACTACAGGACCGCGGCCGATTTAAGGGCTACCGCCTAGCAAGTGTGGTGTCTGGCGGTGACACCACAATTTTAAATCTGATTTTCTTATTAGGCCAGATAGTAAAGACACGGATCTAAATAATACAATTTAATTAATGAGGAAGACCTAGGAGACAGCCATGCTATCGGAGTTTCACAGACCACTGAGTGATCTGTGTTAAAGTCGCTCTCCACGAGTAAAGAAACTGTGGCTCTTATTTCCTCCGGCTAATGTGAGAACACTGATAACTGATATTTCCTGATTATTCAAGGAACTTAAGCGTCGTGTTACTAGATTAAATTGGTGACGTGTTACGATAGATAATGTGGTTCAAATACGCACATAATATGTGTCTATCATGTTGCAATTTCTCACTAACAAGTAGTGTATCATCTTTAAAGGACATACCTAAATTTTTATTCTATTTCTGTTTCATACACCCGTCATTAACCATTATTTCCTTTTTTTCTATTTTCCACACAGCCATAGTAAGGGGTTCTGTAATTAAAAAACACGACCTACATAGCTTTGATGTCAGATTAATTATAAAACTCTTCAAAGTTCCGAGTATTATGTTTTTACATGAGGACCGTCTGTCAATTTTTTTTTAAAGTAGTATTTTATATGAGTGCATCAAAGTGTCATGTAAAGGACTGGAATTGTCTAGGAGAGTGATAGAAAAACAAGAAGTCTACGGCGAAGACACAGTCGATCCAATAATGCAGTTTCACTTAATTCTCTGGGCTCAAATACACAGTACCTGATCTAAAGCAACTGGAACTTATTTGTACATACTAATGTGCGGTGTGCAAGCCCGACGCTTTTACGATGGCTTGAACTCTGCTATGGAGACTTTTGGGGAGGAGTCTCAATGTTGTGGCGAAATTGCAGCCCATGCCTCCTCAAGAGCCCAAACCAGGGAAAGTGCTAATGTTAGACACTTGGGTCTAGAGCAAAGTCGAAGTTTGAATTCATCCAAAAGACCTTCCATTGGGCTCATGACAGAACCCTGGACAGTCCAGTCCATTTCAAGAGAACTATGCCCTAAGCAACAGTGGAGAATTCTCTGTACACTGAAAACTTTCTTAAGTCCACACTATCCTCAGATTTTTGAAAAATTTTGTTCATCAGTCCAGAGATGCAGTTTGTAATTATTAAAAATATTCCATTGGATTTCAGTACTCCTTTCCGTGAGTCTGATGGTGTATTGCTGCAATCGTTGTCCAAGTAAATTCTCACTCCATATGAAACAATTACTCCTCTAGCAAAAGTACATACCACCATGTAAGAGATAGTCCAACCCCTTCTTTTCAGCACAGGATGTACTTCGTGGGTAAGAAGGCGAAACGCAGAGGCGAAAACCTAACTAAAGCTGGAGAAAAGACTACGAAGTCATTATTTACGACATCATCGATGTACATAACACTAGCGACGTACATGTCTTTCACTACCAATGTCTTAACTTCATTCACAACGTAGACTGAAATATCATCAACTTACTGGCCATACTAAAGGACAGACGCAAGTAAATAAACCTTATGACAGCAGTAACACTCTCAATAGCTAGCAGAAGGGAGCTGAAAATAATGAAGTCACTTTAGAATCTAAAAAAAAGAAAAAACAACTGTTGCTTTGATGCATGCTGATTTTGGGTCAACAGTCTCCTCACTGGCGTGATGTGGCTCGCTACGACTTCCTCTCCTGCGCCAATATCTTCGCCTCAGAGTAGCACTTAGCCAAATGCCGTGAGTTATTTGTTGGATTTATTAGAACCTCTGTATTCCCACAGAAAGTCTGCCCTCTGCACCAGTTTCTAGTACAATTTGAGCTAATCCCTATTGGCTTTAAACGTTTCCTGTCGACCTGTCCCTTCTTCTTGTTAGTATTTTCCAATTATATACATCTACATCTACATCCATACTCCGCAAGCCACCTGACGGTGTGTGCCGCAGGGTACCTTGAGTACCTTCATCGGTTCTCCCTTCTATTTGAGTCTCGTATTGTTCGTGGAAAGAAGGATTGTCGGTATGCTTCTGTGGGGGCTCTAATCTCTCTGATTTTATCCTCATGGTCTCTTCGCGAGATATACATAGGAGGGAGAAATATACTGCTTGAGTCTTCGGTGAAGGTAAGTTCTCGAAACTTCAACAAAAGCCCGTAGCGAGCTACTGAGCGTCTCTCCTGCAGAGTCTTCCACTGGAGTTTATCTATCATCTCCGTAACGCTTTCGAGATTACTAAATGATCCTGTAACGAAGCGCGCTGCTCTCCATCGGATCTTCTCTATCTCTTCTATCAACCTTATCAAACCCTACCTGGTACGGATCCCACACTGCTGAGCAGTATTCAAGCAGTGGGCGAACAAGCGTACTGTAACCTACTTCCTTTATTTTTGGATTGCATTTCCTTAGGATTTTTCCAATGAATCTCAGTCTTGCATCTGCTTTACCGACGATCAACTTTATATGATCAATCCATTTTAAATCACTACTAATGCATACTCCAAGATAATTTATGGAATTAACTGTTTCCAGTTGCTAACCTGCTATTTTGTAGCTAAATGATATGGGATCTTTCTGTCTATGTATTCGCAGCACATTACACTTGTCTACATTGAGATTCAATTGCCATTCCCTGCAGCATGCGTCAATTCGCTGCAGATCCTCCTGCGCTTCAGTACAATTTTCCATTGTTACAACCTCTCGATCTATCACAGCATCATCCGCAAAAAGCCTCAGTGAACTTCTGATGTCATCCACAAGGTCATTTATGTATATTGTGAAGAGCCACGGTCCTACGACTGTCCCCTGATGCACACCTGAAATCACTCTTACTTTGGAAGACTTCTCTCCATTGAAAATGACATGCTGCGTTCTGTTATCTAGGGATTCTTCAATCCAATCACACAATTGGACTGATAGTCCATAAGCTTTTACTTAGTCCATTAAACAACTTTTGGGAACTGTATCGAACGCCTTGCGGAAGTAAAGAAACACGGCAACTACCTGGGAACCTGTGTCTATGGTCCTCTGAGTCTCGTGGACGAATAGCGCCAGCTGGGTTTCACACGACCGGCTTGTTCGAAACCGATGCTTATTCGTACAGAGTAGCTTTCTAGTCTCCAGAAAAGGCATTATAGTCGAACATTATACATGTTCCAAAATTCTACAACTGATCTACGTTAGAGATATAGGTCTATAGTTCTGCACATCTGTTCGACGTCCCTTCCTGAAAACGGGGATGACCTGCGCCCTTTTTCAATCCTTTGGAACGCTACGCTCTTCTAGAGACCTACGGTACACCACTGCAAGAAGGGGGGCAAGTTCCTTCGCGTACTCTGTGTAAAATCGAACTGGTATCCCATCACGTCCAGCGTCCTTTCCTCTTTTGAGCGATTTTAATAGTTTCTCTATCCCTCTGTCATCTATTTCGATATCTACTATTTTGTCATCTGTGCGACAATCCAGAGAAGGAACTACAGTGCAATCTTCCTCTGTGGAAAAGGACATTTAGTATTTCGGCCTTTAGTCTGTCATCCTCTGTTTCAATACCATTTTGGACACAGTGTGGTTATTTTGTTTTGATCCACCTACTGCTTTGGCATAAGACCAAAATTTTCTAGGATTTTCTGCCAAGTCGGTACACAGAACTTTACTTTCGAATTCATTGAACTCCTCTCGCATACCCCTCCTCACACTACATTTCGCTTCGCGCAAGGCTTTGGCTATGTTTATGTTTGCTGTGAAGTTCCCTTTGCTTCCTCAGCAGTTTTCTAACTCGGTTGATGTACCACGGTGGCTCTTTTCCATCTCTTACGATCTTACTTGGCACATACTCATCTAAGGTATATTGTACGATGGTTCTGAACTTTGCCCACTGATCCTCAACACTATCCGTACTTGCGACAAAACATTTGTGTCGAGGCATCGGGTACTCTGTAATCTGCTTTTTGTAACTTTTGGTAAACAGAAAAATCTTCCTACCTTTGTTAATATCTCTATTTACGGCTGAAATCATCGATGCAGTAACCGCTTTATGATCGTTGATTCCCTGTTCTGCGTTAACTGTTTCAAATAGTTCGGGTCTGTTTGTCACCAGAAGGTTATCGAGACGAGTCGGTTCTCTGTTTAACTGCTCAAGGTAGTTTTCAGATAAAGCACTTAAAAAATATCACTGGATTCTTTGTTCATGCCACCCGTTATGAACGTTTGAGTCTCCCAGTCTATATCTGGCAAATTGAAATCTCCCCCCAGAACTATAACATAGTTGGGAAATCTAGTCGAAATATTTTCCAAATTATCCTTCAGGTGCTCAGCCACAACAGCTGCTGATCCAGGGGGCCTATAGAGACATCCAATTACCATGCCTGAGCCTGCTTTAACCGTGACCTTCACCCAAATTATTTCACATTTCGGATCTCCGTCAATTTCCTTCGATACTATTGCACTTCTTATCACTATAAACACGCCTCCCCCTTAACTGTCCAGCCTGTCTCTGTGGTACACATTCCAATCTGAGTTTAGGATTTGATTACTGTTTACGTCTGGTTTCAGCCAACTTTCTGTCGCTAGTACTATATGGGCATTGTGACCATTTATTAATGAGAGCATTTCTGGGACCTTTCTATAGACGTTCCTGCAGTTTACTATTAGCACATTAGTATTGTTAGTCCCTGTAGCATTTTGCCTACTCCTACCCTGCCGTGTCTCAGGAGGTGTCATTTCCAGCCTAGGTAGGGAATTCTCTAACCTTAAAAACCAACATGTGAATCCCCACACGTACTCCGCTACCCTTGTAGCCGCTTCCGGCATGTAGTGCACGCCTGACCTATTCAGAGGGACCCTACATTTCTCCACTCGATAGCGGAGGTCGAGAAATTTGCTCCCCAGATCTCCGCAGAATGGCCTGTGCCTCTGGTTTAAGCCTTCTACTAGGCTTCAAACCAGAGGAACGCGATCGATTCTGGGAACGATACTACAAATAGTTAGCTCAGATTTCACCCCAAGAGCGAGGCTTTCCGCCTTCACCAATTCCTCCAACCGCCTGTACGAAGTGAGGATGGTCTCTGAACCCAGCCGGCAGGAGTCATTGGTGCCGAAATGAGCAACAATTTGCAGTTGGGTGCACCCAGTGCTCTCCATGGGCGCCGGCAGGGCCTCCTCCACATCTCGGATAATACCCCCAGAAAGCAGACAGAGAGAACACTGGCCTTCTTCCCCGACCTTTCCGCTATTTCCCTAAGGGGCTCCATCACCCGCCTAAAGTTGGGGCTCCCAATAACTAATAAACCCTTCCCCCCGTGTGCCTGCTCGGACCTTGCTGAAGGAGAAGCCACTCACAGGCAGAGCGGGCGATGCCACATGGCCAGCCTCCACATTGACCCTCCGCCTCGTGCGCCGCGAACGCCGCTGAACCCGCCACTTCCTTTGGGGAGAGGGTGGCCCAACGGCGTCCAGTACCCGTGAAGATGTCTCGACAGCATGGACAGTGGGTGAAGCATGTAACACCTGGGGTGTAGCATGCGACGCACCAGCCTCGCCACAGCCGCTACACTCCGAGGCAGCAGCCTGAAGACGGCTGACCGCCTCCATCAACACGTTCAACTGTTGGCGGACAGTGGCCAGCTCCTACTCCGTCCGTACACAGCAGTAACACATCCTATCCATCCTAAGAAATCAGTTTACTGTAGAGAGTTAATCAACTTTTAACCAGACTGCTAATTCATTAAAGGCGGCTGATAGCTGACTAAACTGTCGTTACTAGACACTTCGTGTTGAAAACAATGAAAATAGCAGTACCTGTCTCTGGACTGTATTCAAAACAAACACTAGCACTACTGGCACTATGGCTGACTAAAGGGACTCTGTCTGACTGTATTCAAAACAAACACAAAATTTATGGAACAATATTACTAGCACTCGACAATTAAAACTTCCTAAAAGCAAAAATACACGGAAGAAGAAGTGTCAAGTAAGAAAAATACAGCAGACGTGAAGCAGATGGCAGACGGCCCTTTGATTTTGTAGAGGTTCTCCCAATTTTATTAAGTATGCACTACATTTTACATTCCCTGCGTTATTTAAAACATAAAACATATCAATAACAAGAGATTTCAGGGCATGATTCAACAGGTCTGTGAAAATCACCAAGCTCTATAAGTAATAAAACCTTATAGCAGCATTAAATTCTGAAGCAGTTTTTACTCAAATACCAAGATATTAATAATACATTATGGAAATCAGAAAAAAAGTGAACGCAGTAAAGCTAAGATAATGAATTACTGTCTTCAAGTAAAACTAAACAAATAAGAAATACCTGGCGCATAAAATTTTACACCACACCACTCTCGCTCCATATAGCATACGCCAATAATATGTGACGTTCGGACAATAATCCACTGTGCAGTTGCACTTTCTCATAGGCAAGAATAACTATGATTACACGACTTTGTTTGAGAAAATACGTTTCCTAACTGTGGGTACAATCATTATCGGCAGACGCATAACAGATAGCAGCGCTACAACTCAAGGAAAACTGTTCCTCATAGTCATATAATCAACCTAAAACCTACTTGGAATAACACGCTCTGTCTTAGAAAGTATGTTTATATGCCTTTGTATGTATTTCACTAACATGATCACTGTTTCCTTTATTAACTGACCTCTTTCCTCATCCCACTGACAGAGTCTGCAATTTCGTCACTCAGTGGGATCGCTGAAGGAGTTGAGAGGACGCAGTAGCTTGCTTGTGGAATGTGTGGTGGAATGATCTGATTATTTCACCATTATATCGAATGTCAACTGTAACCCACTCCCCTTTACGATCCTGTCACGTTATGATCTATGTGTGGGTGCTATACTGTCATTCTGCGCAACGGATAAATTTGAGATGTACCCTTTACCCTGTGGCTCCTGCAAGATGCAATTTCCACCCCCACATTACAACAGAAATCAGACAGACGCTCCTAACCTTCTAACGAGAATTGCCTGAAAAACTTTCAGCAATAAATATCTTCTGGAGTCGTCCACTGGAAGGAAATTACACAAAAATTCACAAAATTTCTTACATAATTAGTGGGATACTTGGGTACTGGAGTAGTGGTAGTTAGCGAAAGAAAAACATGAAACTAACGAAAATTATTATTTGCTTCGCAAAAATTCTGAGAATCAGAATGGCACTTTTAGTTATGAACTGAACAAGT
Organism: Schistocerca gregaria; assembly: GCF_023897955.1. Classification (NCBI taxonomy): domain Eukaryota; kingdom Metazoa; phylum Arthropoda; class Insecta; order Orthoptera; family Acrididae; genus Schistocerca; species Schistocerca gregaria. Next base: position 70,569,634 of record NC_064923.1, on the reverse strand, counting down.
TATTTCCGGGTTCTTTTTAGAATGTGAAGTTACCTCTTAAGGATAGGATTCGCTAATGAAATTTCTATACAAAGTTTAAGATTGTTATTGACTTGACAGAATGGCTGATAGCCTCGCCTACTCAACTTGAATAATTATCTATTAGAATGTTGATAGGTACAGTCGAGGCTGTCGTGTGTGAAATGCAGTGAAGTGTACTGTTGTGGAGGAAATATGGGGCTCGCAAGAGCTGTAGCACACAATACCATAAGCTGCAATGAGTGCTGTCTGCACCGCTTGCTGCTGACAAATAAGATAACTCTCGTCCTATCTGGATGAAGCTTCCCCAATCAAACTCTCCCTATGCCTTGATGAAGTCAACGACTCTTATTCCCCCCTAGTCTAACTATTGTCATGGTAACCGGTCAGATAAACAATCCACCGCGATGCCACTAAAAAATTCGCTTGCAGACGTTTAACTATAACTCTGTCCATTCACACTGCACAATAAGTGTGGTGGCCAACACAGTGAACAACGCTTAATCGCAAGGACTCAATATAGAGTCGCACTCCTATACGCTCTCGACAGAGGTGCTCTCCCAGTTAAGTACTGAGGAGAGACTTGTTCTTCGCTCTTGAGTACACGTACGAGCGCAGACGCTCTCGTTACGTGTTGTCGCTCCAAGGGCAACAACGGAACGGCCCCTCTCCACGCCAGATGTGAAGGGGTATTTCTTTCAGTCTCTTCCATGACACCTTTAGCTCAAGGCGTCAGGAATATCGTGTGCCAATCAGCATTGTTCTTCTAAAACGGGAGAATGACGTTTCGTTTAAGGAGACCAATCCTGAAATCTGTAGCATCGGCGTTTGCCGTTTGGTGTTTCCCTGTGAAAAGCTCTGAAACTGCGTGCTATGTTTGTACATAATGCGTAGGAAGGGCGCTCCCACACAGTGTAGCGGAATTTACTTTTAAGCCGAACATGGGGTCGTTCTCCCTTTCACTCGGCCAAATGCTGTCTGCTCTACGGGTGGTCGCTGGCCGACGTAGATAAATTGACTCATTCTCTGCAAGGACCGGCCCCCTGGCATGCAGTTTGCCTCTTCCAAACTAAAAGCCCCTGCGACCATCATGTCTTGAATATGTGTGTGTACGCTGGCCTCGAGTATTTCATTCTCGGTGCACACTTGCGATCTTTGCCTATCGTTTACATGAATTCATACAACATTGACTTTATCTTATCGAGTCTGGGTTCGAATGAAACGTCTTGATGTGCGGAATATGATGGTGAGGGCTGAATATGTAAGCGATGAAGGTCAGGAGACCACAGCGTCTTACAACGTTTTAAATTTGTCAAGTGCTATTGTTGCTGGCGATCATTGTGCATGTCGTTGGCTGCTCAGCAACGCTATGGCATTAGAAAAATACCAACTCGTCAATTTTAATACGACTGCCTTTGCCCTACACATTCCTACAAATTCTAGGTCAGTCCCATTGGTTCTTCAAATCCTCCTTCCATCCATTATTATTGACTGTGTTGCCAAATGTATTCCACACTTGATAAACATGTAAGGAAACACTGCTTTCCTCAAACACTACTGATTTTCATCCTGAGTGAGGAGACACTGTCTACTGCAGTTACCAAAACTTCAGTCAACAAGGCAACATCAAGTCAGTTGGAGAATGACCGACTCTTTAGACGCTAACTGACCTGTGAGCTTTCCGTTACACAGATGTAGGGGCAAATGAACGATGTAATCTTGCACCACCTTTCTCCTAAGCCAAGCCCATTCTCCTACATCCCTACCCCTTTCGCCTTCCCGCCACTCTCTTCTAATAAGCTATGCCACGTTGTTGAAAATAGAGCAGTCAGAGAGGCCTTAAGCCAACACATACATTTTGCTCTACCAATCACAAACTAATATGAAACTGCTCTTAAAAACAGCCAATAGTATCTATCCCACAGCCGCCATCGTACTGTCTGTAATCCACATGACATCGGAAAACGACTGCGGTTCAGTCTTTGTTCCAGAGTAAAACAGTACATTGCATAAAGTAAAATTTTTTTGTATTACTTGCCAAAATAGGTAGTTATTTGTTCCCCAACAATTCTAAATGCAGGTGGTTCACTTGTTCGCACTATTGTTCTAACTTACAGATTCTATAACGTTATCTTTATACTGAAGCAGAATAGATCTTGAAATAAGCGAAAGACTGCATTATTCATCAGTACAGACTAAGATTTGTTCTACACCAAAACCAACTTTGTTCTTTGTACATCACTTGCTGCAAGGCAGAGTGGAACCTCAGATAAAGAGTCAAATTGTTATTCCCACTTCTAAACTGTCAGTATTATTTCTCATAAAACACGTCTTAGTTCCGCTAAAACTGTTACACCGCCCGCAACAGTCTGACGATGAGGATGTGGCGTATGTGGCGGTCCGAGTCTGCATTGACAGTACTGGAGGCAACACAGTGGTGCACATAGCACATTCGTACACTCTGTACAACACCTTCCAGCTGGAAACATCTGAGAATTTTAGTTTTATCTTATACTTCCTGAACAATAATTTTGTTGAGACATTCCACATCTGGGATCTATAATGATAGCTCTTCTCCATATTCTAGAATATGCGTGTGGAAACTTAAGTTTACCACTTCAGAAAAAACTTTTCGTTAAATGTAGTTATTCAGTTAGTTCAAATCTCTTCAAAAGCCTATTTTGTTGCAATATACATAATTTCCACATCGTCACATGAAATATAAACATCCTTTTTAAGCATATCAGGCTTATAAACTGATTTTTCCTACGTGCTACACTGTAGTAAACATTCTTGGATCGACTGTCTTCGTCTGGTAGTTCAATGTGCTGCCACTTCCCATTCGTATTTACATTAAAGGTTGATATCTTATATTTCCAAGTCATATCAAGCTTTTTCCACATGCTTTGTTTGAAGTAATTTGGAAGCTTAGCTTGCAGCACATAGACAGTAGCTTGCCGTATTTCCAACTGCAAATTTTTATTTTTATTTGTTTTAAAGTTACGACTTCTTTCATTTCCGTTTCTTCCCCACATTACACATCAACTACAGTTAAAGGACTTTTGCTTAGGACAAGCGGAACACAATTGGAACGAATCCACACATGCAGAAGTAACTGCAGGCATGCTCAGGGAACTGTGTTGGGACCCATGTAGTGTGTGTTGTATACCGATTACCTGACAGACATTATGAATAGTAAACTCAAACGCATCGCTGGTGATGCAGCTGTCCATAGTGAATTACCATCTGAAAAAGCTGTACAAGATAAGAGTTCAAAGTGGTACTAAGATAAGCAACTTCTTTTAGACATTTAGAAATGAAAAATTGCTTCTTTTACAAAACACGGAATTCTGGTGTCCTATGGCTACATGTGAGTAAACATAATTGGAAACAGTCAGCTCCAAGAAATATCAAGTGTTAACAATATATGGGGATATGAAAGGAAATGATCCCACAGGCTCAGTCGTACGTAAAGAAGGTGGAAGACTTCTGTTCAGTGCTAGAATACGGGGAAAATTTTGTTTACAAAAGAGTTATTTACAAAATACTCGTAGGACCAATCGCTGATGTGTGGGTGAACATGAATTATAGGAAATCTTGAAAGTGTAAAACAAAAACACAGCAGGACTGGTTACAGATTTGATTGATCCACTGGGAGACATAACGCTATTGTTGAAAATCCTGAAATGCCAGAGGCTGAAGTAAGTTCAATACCACAAAAAGTATCACGAACCAGTATTGAGTGAGGACACTAGGAAAATTCACAGGGATGACAAAAGCATGGTGTAGCGATATACACATATACATATGACAGTAGTATCGTATACACAAGATACGAGCAGTGCATTTGTGGAGCTATCATTTGTACTCAGGTGATTCATGTGAAAAGCTTCCTACAAGATTACGGTCACACGACCCGAATTAACAGACATTGAACGCGGATTGGTAGTTGGAGTTAGACGAATTGGACATTTTATTTCTAAAATCTTTAGGGAATTCAACATTTCGATATCCAAAGTATCACGAATATGCTGAGAATATCAAGTTCAGCCATTACCGCTCACCACGGAAAATGCAGCGGCCGAAGGCCTTCACTTAACAACCGAGAGCAGCGGCGTTTCTGTACAGTTCCCAGTGCTAACACACAAGCAGTACTGCGTGAAATAACCACAGAAATCATTGAGGGACGTACGTCGAAAGTATTTGTTAGGACAGTTTGGTAAAATTCGAAGTTAGCAGATTACGACAGCACACGACCGACGCGAGTGCCTTTGCTAACAGCACGACATAACCTGCAACACCTCTCCCGGACTGGCGACCATGTCGGTTCGACCCTTTCCGACTGGGGAACTGTGCCCTGGTCAGATGAGTTCCGATTTCAGTGGGTAAGTTGGTGGCAGGGTTCGAGTGTGGTGCAGATCCCACGAAGCCATGTACCCAAGTTTTCAACAAGGCGCTATGCAAGCTGGTGATGGCTCCATAATGGTGTGGGCTTTGTTTACATGGGATGGGCTGGATCCTCTGGTCCAACTGAATCGATTATAGAGTGGATAGAGTTATGTTCGACCAACTAGAGGCCATTAGCAGCCATTATGGGATCCATGTTCTCAAACAAAGGTGTATTTTTAATGGGCGACATTGCGCCATCTCACTTGGCCACAGTTGTTCACTATTACTTCGAAGAAAATTCTGAAAAATTCGACCGAATCGTTTGCCCGTCTAGACTGCTAGATAGCAATCCCCCCGAACATATGTGAGACATATTCGAAAGATCATTTTGTACACAAAATCCTGCGCGGAAAATATTTTCGCTGTTATGAATGGCGATAGAGGCAACATGGCTCAATATTTCTATCGCAACTTTCAGCGACTTGTGAGTCCATCTAACGTCACATTTCTGCACTACGCCAGGCAAAAGGAGGTCCGACTTTTGTAACGTGCCTATAAATTCGCAACTTACAAGCACCCATCCTCATACTTTTCCGTGATCTACAAACACCATTAGGTATCATGTGATAGGTTTTACATGGTATATATGAATATACACTACTGGCCATTAAAATTGCTACACCAAGAAGAAATGCAGATGATAAACGGGTATTCATTGGACAAATGTATCATACTAGAACTGACATGTGATAGGTTGTACATCATATATATGAATATACACTACTGGCTATTAAAACTGCTACACGAAGAGGAAATGCAAACGATAAACTGGTATTCATTGGACAAATATATTATACAGAACTGACACGTGATTACATTTTCACGCAATTTGGGTGCTTAGATACTGAGAAATCAGTACTCAGAACAACCACCTCTGGCCGTAATGGCGGCCTTGATACGCCTGGGCATTGAGTCAAACAGAGCTTGGATGGCGTGTACAGGTACAGCTGTCCATGCAGCTTGATAACGATACCACAGTTCATCAAGTGTAGTGACTGGCGTATTGTGACGAGCCAGTTGCTGGGCCACCATTGACCAGACGTTTTCAATTGGTGAGAGATTGGAGAATGTGCTGGCCATGGCAGCAGTCGAACATTTTCTGTATCCAAAAAGGCCCGTACAGGGCGTGCAACGTGCGGTCGTGCGTTATCCTGCTGAAATGTAGGATTTCGCAGGGATGCAATTATAGGTAGAGCCACAGGTCGCAAAACATCTGAATTGTAACGTCCACTGTTCAAAGTGCCGTCAATGCGAACAAGTGGTAACGGAGACGTGTGACAAATGGCACCCCATACCATTACGCCGGGTGATACGCCAGTATGGCGATGACGAAAACACGATACCATTGTGCGTTCACCGCAATGTCGCCAAACACGGATGCGACCATCATGATGCTGTACACAGAACCTGGATTGATCCGAAAAAATGACGTTTTGCCATTCGTGCACCCAGGTTCGTCGTTGAGTACATCATCGCAGGCGCTCATGTCTGTGATGCAGCGTCAAGGGTAACCGCAGCCATGGTCTGCGAGCTGATAGTCCATGCTGCTGCATACGTCGTCGAAATGTTCGTGCAGATGCTTGTTGCCTTACAAACGTCCCCATCTGTTGACTTAAGGTTCGAGACGTGGCTGCACGATCCGTTACAGACATGCGGATATGATGTCTGTCATCTCGACTGCTAGTGATACGATGCCCGTTAAGATCCAGCAGGTAGTACCGTATCACCCTCCTGGACCCACCGATTCCTTATTCTGCTAACAGTCATTGGATCTCGAGCAGAGCAAGCAGCAATGTCGCGATTCGATATACCGCAATCGCCATAGGCTACAATCCGACCATTATCAAAGTCGGAAACGTGAAGGTACGCATTTCTCCACCTTACACGAGGCATCACAACAACGTTTCACCAGGCAACGCCGGTCAACTGCTATTTGTGTATGAGAAATTGGTTAGAAACATTCCTCATGTCTGCACATTGTAGGTGTCACCACCGGCGCCAACCTTGTGTAAATGTTCTGAAAAGTTAATAATTTTCATATCATAGCATCTCCGTCATGTCGGTTAAATTTCGCGTCTGTAGTACGTCATCTTCGTGGTGTAGCACTTTTAATGGCCTGTAGTGTATAAAGGAGACTGACATTGTCACGTACGCCTTGTAAATAATTGTTAAAATTTATTGCATGGAAAGTGACGTGGTGTTTTTATTATTAGAACGGCGTGATGTATGATTGCGTATACTAGTAGAGGTTGGAACGGCAGTGGAGATAAAACGCCTGGCAGAACTCAAGCTCTGGGTGGAATGCCGTCACAGGTGTTGGTCCTGCTTAAACACTGAATGTAGCTAGACGGACGTCATGACACCTGAACGCTGGGGCACACAAAAGTCGCGACCGGCTGGCCTTATAGCCGGAAGGGAAGGATTATACTTCGTCAACTACGAAAATCTTGCATTCAACTAACTTTTGTCATCTCTGTGTACTACAGCATCCTAATTACCGTTGCCAAAGGGACTGAAAAGACACGATTACACTAATTACAGAGCACACTGAGGCTATCAAACTGTCTTTCTTCCATTCTGCGTATGGTAATTGAATGGAGAGAAACTCCTTTACCTGGAAGAGGGCGCACAATCTCTGCAATGCACATCCCAGTGATTTTCAGAATATGAATGTAGGCGCATACAGAGGATAACGTTATACTGCTCATTACAGGAGACGATAAGGTTTTGTAACGTAGACACGATAATTCTCTTTTGTAGCACTGACATTGACTTTACTTTCTGTAAGGCAGGCAAGCGACAATGCGCATGTTGTGCCACTGACAATACGCTAGGGATACGTGAACGAGTTCAGATTCCAATCTCATGTTCTGAAGCATTTATATTATCCTAACATCAGCGTCAGATTCCCCTCCCCAACGAAATTATGGTACGCGTCCCTTGTAACTAATGCTTGGCAATTATATTCTCTTGACAAGTGTTTATTTTGCATTTCTGTAGTCTTGTGGATACTTTCCATGTCTGTATTCGACAGTCCTTCTATTTATTACATTGTTTCAGATATCTGTGCATACGTGGAATAGCTTCATAGCTTCTTCCCGTGCTAGTTTTTTAAATATGTATTGTGTATACGGTCCTGGTATACAGAAATTGTACCTTGTATTCTTTGTCTTACAATTTACTGATTTTCTTCTCGTCGACTCTCTCCTAGTATCTTTCACTTACCCTTCTTGCTCAGTCCTTCTTTTACGTGACTACCTCCCAATAGTAGAATGTACAAAACTCTAAGATCACACTGATATTTTGTGGTATATTTACCTCCATAGACCAATAAAGTCATGCACGAATTCCATCATCTCGCAACAGCAAAGACCAGCAGTATGTTCAAAGACGTAACGGTGCCCGTACGTCATTGAAATACCCTAAGTGGAACCGTCTGTGACAGTGAAGTTCACCTTGCAATGTTTTCATCTCTGTGCATTCTGTTTCCAGTTGCTGGTTACGGCATTCTGTGCTGCGGTTACAATCTTCTCAGTTCACAAAAGTTAACAAATCCCATCTCCGCTTCGTAACTTTGCCTAGTCGTGATGTGGTTCATAAGCACTAGGCTTTCGAGTAGCCAGTAACTGAACCGCTGGCGACGAGGGTACTATTAGAAGCGTATCAGCTCTCTGAACTACTAAACTAGTCAAATAGTATATGGGATTCCAATGTGATACTTGTGAAAGGATACCTACTGATATTGACTTCACTGTTATTACATTCTGTCATTGTTGCTTCTAGACCCAAAGTTATTGGTGACTAGATGCGAACACAACGGTCTTTTTCAGATCATTTATAACTCTTAAACATGTGAATCCTCTTTAAGTAATTGAATGAAAGAGTTAACTTTTATTCAGTTTATATGTATAGCTTCACGAGGTGCACTGCATGCAGCGATATAATGGTAACCACAGCCATCCTCCTTCCAGCCATTCGGCTCATAGCAAACGAGCATTCAGCACTGCTGCTTGGGTAACTCTTCGGAGACTATGTTCGGAAGAAAATTTTTGTGGTGCCACGGTATACTGTAACAAGAGTGGCAGAACGATGGGCTTGCCTCGAAATTACAGCAAAGTATATTTTGGGTTTAGCACACCATCCTCGCATTTGTGGAATGTCCACTCCATCATTCCCACAGTGCAGATGAAGGGACGACACTATCCGACGTGAAGTCCGAAACTCTTCCTGAGACCTTACGGAATAACGATAAAGGTATCTCATTTCACTCAGAAACTCTCGCTCAAAACGTGAATCTAGTAATGTCGCCTTCAACAATTCGTTCCTGCCGGCATGCAGAATGCATATTACAGGATCATAAAATAACCTAGTGATGAGGAATTTTATACCGCCAGCTCTGCTCATATTGCTAGCCAAATACTAGCAATGATACTCTCGTTCAAGAGTATGTTAAGAACCCCATGTTTCCTTCGGCACAAAAATGCATTAGCAGCCTCAGCTACCGGACAGGTCATCCATTGTGGAAACAACAATTAGGTTCTGGGTGAGCGACTTTTTATCACACCTTCTCTCTAGGGCGTGGTGGATCATGTACAGGACGAAGTGTGTCTGTAGTTTATGTACTGAGAGGGACATCAACAGATTGAAGTTTTGAGCTACGGCTTGGTCCATATCGTCGTAAGAAACTGTCTTCACTAGTTTCAATCTTACTATGTAAGCATAGGCCGAATGTGGTTTAAACTCAAAGACGGCAATTGAGAGACATATACCAAAAAAATTAATTTGGGTACTCAGAGTGGCAGATTCAACGTGCTGTCCACCCAACCACTACAGCACAACCTGTGGAGATGGATGAAATCACGAGGGAGGAGGTAGGCAGTACGTTTATTCCATATACAGGCGCACTCTCGGGGAAAATCGCCCGCATTTTGAAGAAACACCAGGTCGAAACTGTGTTTTGCCCTCCGAATAAAACTCGTGCACTAGTGGGGTGCGCCAAAGAGGACCTCGATTTGAGGAAGGCCGGCGTGTACCAGATTCCGTGTCAATGTGGCAAGTCGTATATTGGTCAGACGATGCGTACCGTCAAGGATCGATGCCGTGAACACCACAGGCACACTCTACTGATGTATCCGAGCATGTAGGCTGTCGCTGAACATTGTTTGTCGGAAAATCACGCTATGAAGTATGAACGAACGAGGATTCTGGTACAGACGTCGAGATACTGTTACAGCGTTTTTAGAGAGGCCATCGAAATGCGCACCAACGACGACCTCATAAACCGTGACTGTGGCTATAATCTTAGCAAGGCTTGGGAAACAGCGATTAGGTTAATCAAGAGTAAATCAAGCAAACGTATGGTTGTGACGTCCACCACATCGACGTCATCTCAGACGCAGTCGCAATCTGTTCCACGGCGTGACCGTGACGCGGGGCGCGGACGGCGGAGGGAGTGCGCCGCGGGCCGAGGGTATTTAAATCGGCCGCCGCCGCGACCGAACCCAGTTCCCCCTGAGCAGCCATAGCGTACGGAACTCCGTACCGGCACGTTCACAGGAGCTCAGTCCGTCAGCTGATGATGGCGACATGTATGATCACCTAAATATTGTGCCCGTTGGGCACTACAGACCGGCAGTACACCCGTGGATATTTTGATTATCGAATACGCCGGGAGAAACTCTAGAATCATAATAGTAGAACTTCTACAGATCCCCCATGAAACGCAATGCAGTCAGGAACACTATAGCAGAAACAACAAGAAAGCTCACCAACCTTAAAAGAACGCAAAATCCCCAGGTTTGGCAAAGTTTTACAGAAGCTCGAAATTTAGAGGGAACTTCAGTGGAAGATGATTTTAAAAGTTTCCACAAAGAAATTCGGTATAGAAATCGGGCACAAAATCAAAAGAGATTCTGGTCGTATATAAAATACACCAAGGTAAGAAGTAATAAATACCTTCTTTGCGTAATAAATACAGGGTGTTTCAAAAATGACCGGTATATTTGAAACGGCAATACAAACTAAACGAGCAGCGATAGAAGTACACCGTTTGTTGCAATATGCTTGGGACAACAGTACATTTTCAGGCAGACAGACTTTCGAAATTACAGTAGTTACAATTGTCAACAACAGATGGCGCTGCGGTCTGGGAAACTCTATGGTACGATATTTTCCACATATTCACCATGCGTAGCAATAATATGGCGTAGTCTCTGAATGAAATTACCCGAAACCTTTGACAACGTGTCGGGCGGAATGGCTTCACATGCAGATGAGATGTACTGCTTCAGCTGTTCAATTATTTCTGGATTCTGGCGGTACACCTGGTCTTTCAAGTGTCCCCACAGAAAGAAGTCACAGGGGTTCATGTCTGGCGAATAGGGAGGCCAATCCACGTCGCCTCCTGTATGTTTCGGATAGCCCAAAGCAATCACACGATCATCGAAATATTCATTCATGAAATTAATGACGTACGCAAAAGTTGCACAAGTCACTCCAATACTCAACAGAGGAAATAGAAGCAATCCGATGAATTAGAGACTCGTATTACTAACGTCGATTTTCAGTAGAATTTTGAAACATACAATATGCTCGATCATTACGAATCACCTCGAATAAAACGATTTATTGTCAAATAGTCTATACTTATTCAGAAAATATCGCTCTTGTGAAACACAACTAGCTCTTTATTCTCGCGAAGTAACGAGTGCTATCGAAAGGGGACGCCAAAGTGATTGCATATTTTTACATTTACTCAATACTTTTGAGACTTAAAATTAAATTGTGTGCCTATGGAGTATCGTCTCAGTTGATTCAGAATCATGAAAAACGTGAAGTCATCCACATGATCACTATAAAGAATTCACTAAATTTCGGTTACGCAATAAATGATACAAATCTAAAAGCTGTAAACTTAATTAAATACTTAAGAAATCCAATTACGAAGAACTTAAATTTTAACAATCACATAGATGTGGGGAAAACAAAAAAATACAATTTATTGCCAGAACGCTGAGAAAATTTAACAGATTCCTTAAAGAGACTGCTTACACTACGATTGCCCCTCCTCTTCTGCAGTATTGCTGTGCGGCATGAGATCCACATCAGACGGAATTGACAGAGGACACTGAAAAAGTTCAAAGAAGTGTAACTCATTTTGTATTATCTCGAAATACAGGAGAGAATTCCACGGATATGATACACGAATTGGGATGGCAGTCATTAAAACAAAGTCGTTTTTCGCCGAGGAAAGACTTTCTCATCAAATGTCAATCACTAACTTTCTCCTCAGAGTGCAAAAATATTTTGTTAGCACCCATCTACATGGGGAGAAATGATCGTCATAATAGAACAAGAGAAATCATAGCTTGCACGGAAAAATTTAAGTGTTTATTTTTCCCGCTCTCTGTTCGAGAGCGGAACGGTAGAAAAGTACCTTAAAGATGGTTCAGTGAACCGTCTACCACCCACTTCGCTCGTTAGCACAAGTCATTTTGTGAGGCTATGGAAGGAGCGAAGATGGTGTCGTAAACATAACGAATGGTTTGAATTGTAATATCATCATAATTGGAGAAACAGTTATGTCGGTGGTTATGTGTTATACTCTGTAATTACTCAAAAAGATAAATGAGATGTGCTGAACACAGGTTTGGCTTCCATTAGCGAAAAACAGACACCTTTGGCAAAATATTTCACTGTGTTCAACGAAGCCCTAAATGTTCAGCTTTGTTTATCCTATATCATGTTGGTAACATTTGCACTGTTAATTAAGCCATTTGCCTTTCTTTGTGTTACTTTTTGTATATTCTGTTATTTCATTTCTAATACAGCAAACAGCTGCCATTAAGGTGTGACAAACCATCAGTCAAAAAATATTGACGAAATTAGTAAGAAGTAATAATCAGTTGACTTTAGGTATTCAGACATTTATTTATTGATGCGAAAGTTAGACGGAAAATTTAATGCAACATGGTAGGAGGCTCATTTTCAGAATATCTGGACTTACAAAACTTGTGATAGATAATTACAGTTGAAGTTTTAGAATGGAATATGCTTGTAGCTACTTTTCTTATGGCAACATTGACACAATGATAAAATTTAATTGTAGATTACATATGTTACGAAATTTTTCTGCCTTACAATGACATTATACAACTTAACAATCGGATCAGTGATCCATCTGAGATTAGGTACAGGAAATGAAAGAAATCTTATAATTACATGAGATAAAATTTGAGAGCAGAGTGGAGCAGGTGGTGGGATGTATATGACTATGAGGTACAGGTGCAGGTGAAGGAAGCCAGCAGAATAGCAGCACCATCATGGTAATAACCACATGACGCTTCAACACGATCAGCTCATAGGGACACCTATGCCATTCTACATGAGCATCAGCAGCTGAGTGGAGCATGTGGTGATTACTGACAGGTAAATGTCGATGAGGCACAGGTGCTGCATATGGTGTTCACGGGGACGTATGCCACACCTGCATTATGACTTCATGGTAGACGCATCCGCTGTTCTACCTGAGTTTCAGCAACTGAGGGAAACAGGTTTATTATAGACGTGGACTCCATCCCACCATTCCAGATTTTTTGAGCTGCCTTCGTAGGCAAGGAACGTGTCGGTTCTGTAGAACATCGACAGTTCTGTGCTTTTCAGTTATAGCAACTGATGTGTTTGTTTCGGATCGAGAATAACTTCAGCAAACATTGCAGGAACTTAGCAGAGGGAGTTCGAAGACAGCCCTGGAGGTTAAATAAAGTGAGATGAAAGTGATGAACAATCACCATGCTGACAGGAGATTAGTAAATATTAACGGCCACGTTCTGTTGACAAACTTGTCTACTTAGGACATTTGAGAGCAGCAAAAGGATGGAAGGTTAAAGAAATAATCAGGAAGGTAAAGATACTTTGAAATTCGCTTGTGAATCTAAATCTGAATTAAAAAGGAAATTCTCATTATCTGTAAACTGAGAAGTCTGCAGTCAGTGTAAACTGAAATTATTAAGTTATAGAATTGAAACATGGAACTTAAATGCTCAAACAAATCCAACATTGATGGCTGTCCTACAAGCAGTGGTAAGATGAATGTCGACAAGAAGAAGAAGAAGGGACAGAGAAACAAAGCAACAGATAAGGAAAGAGACAGGAGTTGGCGATGTGATGTTGAAATGGACAAGAGGCGGCTATATGTTGCCTTGAAACGGTGTGGGATGGACTAAGAAGATCATTGTCGCTTTCAGTCTAATAATAAAAGCAGTAAAGAAGGATCGAATGGAAGATGGACTGGCGGAATAATAGAATAAGCAGGACAAACTTGAATGTGAAAAGAAGAAGGCCGTAATGTATGAAGAAATCTGGAAGAGTGCTATATCCAGCAGTGAATAATAAATGGCTGAAATAAAGATAATACATGTTGTTTTATGTCAAATAAATGATAATATACCTGCGTTGATATTTTGAAATGACAGTACAATATGATCCTAAGTTGTGCAGTGGTAAATAGGTCATGACAGGTACAATGTGCTACGAAGTAATGAAGTCATCAATTGATTAGAGGATAAGAACAGTGGCAGAAACTTGGCACAAATATGAAGTAAATACTTTAGAGTTGTAATGTATTATACTCGTACTTCTTAGTAGCAGATCTATTTTCTGTGTCATGAAATCTTTACATAGAACTTTTTATTTTTCGTACCATTTTCACAGTTTTTGGTGGCCTCCACTGACCTCTTTCGTTGCATAGTGTGCGGTTGTTTTTGTTGTTGTGGTCTTCAGTCCTGAGACTGGTTTAATGCAGCTCTCCATGCTACTCTATCCTGTGCAAGCTTCTGCATATCTGAGTAAGTACTGCAACCTACATCATTCTGAATCTGCTTAATGTATTCATCTCTTGGTCTCCCTCTACGATTTTTACCCTCCACGGTGCCCTCCATTACTAAATTGGTGATCCCTTGATGCCTCAGAACATGTCCTACAAACCGATCCCTTCTTCTTGTCCAGTTGTGCCATAAACTCCTCTTCTCCCCAATTCTATTCAGTACCTCCTCATTAGTTATGTCATCTACCCATCTAATCTTCAGCATTCTTCTGTAGCACCACATTTCGAAAGCTTCTATTCTCTTCTTGTCCAAACTATTTATTGTCCACGTTTAACTTCCATACATGGCTACACTCTATACAAATACTTTCAGAAATGACTTCCTGACACTTAAATCTATACTCGATGTTAGCAAATTTCTCTTCTTAAGAAACGCTTTCCTTGCCATTGCCAGTCTACATTTTATACCCTCTCTACTTCGACCATCATCAGTTACTTTGCTCCCCAAATAGCAAAACTCCTTTACTACTTTCAGTGTCTCATTTCCTAATCTAACTCCCTCAGCATCACCCGACTTAATCCGACTACATTGCATTATCCTCTTTTTGCTTTTGTTGATGTTCCCTTTATATCCTCCGTTAAAGACAGCGTCCATTCCGTTCAACTGCTCTTCCAATCCTTTTCTGTCTCTGATAGAATTACAATGTCATCGGCGAACCTCAAAGTTTTTATTTCTTGTCCATGGATTTTAATACCTACTCCGAAGTTTTCTTTTGTTTCCTTTACTGCTTTCTCAATGTACAGAGTGAATAGCATCGCGGATGGGCTACAACCCTGTCTCACTCCCTTCCTAACTACTGCTGCCCTTTCATGCCCCTCGACTGTAATAACTGCCATCTGGTTTCTGTACAAATTGTAAATAGGCTTTCGCTCCCTGTATTTTACCCATACCAGCTTTAGAATTTGAAAGAAAGTATTCAAGTCAACATTGTCAAAAGCTTTCTGTAAGTCTACAAATGCTAGGAACGTAGGTTTGCCTTTCCTTAATCTTTCTTCTAAGATACGTCGTAGGGTCAGTATTGCCTCTCGTCTTCCAATATTTCTACGGAATCCAAACTGATCTTCCCCGAGGTCGGCTTCTACCGGTTTTTCCATTCGTCAGTGAAGAATTCGCGTCAGTATTTTGCAGTAGTGACATATTAAACTAATAGTTCGGTAATTTTCACATTTGTCAACACATGCTTTCTTTGGGATTGGAATTATTAAATTGTTCATGAAGTCTGAGGGTATTCCCCCTGTCTCATACATCTTGCTCATCAGTTGGTAGAGTTTTATTAGTACTGGCTCTACCAAGGCTGTCAGTAGTTCTTATGGAATGTTGTCTACTACCGGATCCTTGTATCACTCAGATCTTTCAGTGCTCTGTCAAACTCTACACGCAGTACCCTATCTCCCATTTCATCTTCATCTACATCCTCTTCCATTTCCATAATATTGTCCTTAAGTACATCGCCCTTGTATAGACCCTGTATATACTCCTTCCACCTTTCTGCTTTCCCTTCTTTGCTTAGAACTGGGTTTCCTTGTGGGCTCTTGATATTGGTACAAGTGGTTCTCTTATCTCCAGAGATCTCTTTAATTTTCCTGTAGGCAGTATCTATCTTACCCCTAGTGAGATAAGCCTCTACATTCTTAGATTTACAGTAACTCTCCAATTTCCACTTAATCCAGCACGAAGCTTACAACATCTACATCACTCTAGATGAACTGACTCAAAATGAGTGTGTAAGAACATGATTGATTTTTATCTCTGTGATCGTTTAAGATGGAGCACTAGTTTAACTGAACAGGGACAGGGGTGGAATTTTGGCTATGTCCAAGTATTAGCTTTAATGATTTTGGGCAACTTCTGGAGATGTTATTAGTTGCATTCTGTAAACCAGATAGAGACAGCATCAATGTTCGGATGAGTGCTCTCGGTCAGGAAAATGGAGGAAAGTTAGGGCTTAGCGTTCCATCAGCATCGATGTCACTAGATGTCTGTACACTTAATAGAAAGTAGGCGAAGAAAGCTGTACAACTGTTGTAATTTGCGAAAAGGCATCATCCTGCCATTGTCATAGTTAGTCTGGGCAAACTTAAGTCAAACTAAAACAGAACATTTGAGCATCTTTTCCTCAGTCCACGCAAATGTTTCCTTTTGTCTTAACCAACGCTTCAGCTACAATGTTTAAAATCGCGAATACGAGGGTTGTCCAGAAAGTAAGTTCCGATCGGTCGCTAAATGTAAACTACAGTGAAAATCAGAAACATTTTGTTTGCAAAAGTTAGCTACACTTTCCACATACTTCTCTACATAGTCGCCGCTCTGACTTAGACATTTGTCAGAGCGTTCTATCAAATTTCCAACACCATTGCCATAGAAGGCAGCCGCCTGTGCTTTCCGATTATTCTTTACTATGGTCTATAGCGCGTAGCCTGAGCCCAAGTATTGTCTTCATACCCAACGTTTCATGTGAAAAAAGATAAACCTCAGGAGGAGCCAATTAGGGCTGTGTTGTGGGTGATCGAACACTTCCCATCGAAAAGGCTGCAGGAGTGTCTTCACTGCCCCTGCAGAGTGCAGCTGAGAATTGCCATGGAGAAGGAAGTGCGTGGCAGTTGTGTTAGGTAGGCTGCATTCATTAAGGTGAAGCCTCTCAGCGGACCCTCCTACTTGGCGGGAGACATCGTTGTTCTAGGCACCTTTACTCGCTCACAGTGCGCTCACAACTGAAAAGAGCGTCTTAATGCGATCGACGGTCATACTAGAGACACTAACCAAGAAGTCTGTGCAAAGCTTCATCGGGTTTTCACTGTGGTGTGCATTTTGTGACTGATCGGATCTTACTTTCTGGACAACCCTCGTTATTTCCTCGTGATACGCTATATCACTGCCTATGTACACACGCTGGGAACTGGAGCACAGAGAATGGTGGAGGGTAATGCATATGCGTATCAGCGGAGTGGCATCTGTATGTTCCAGGATGTGCCATAATCTGTCTGGAAGAAAATATATCATGGAGAAATTGCTTATCCACTGCTTAGCGTTCATTTAGAGTATTAATTTTTCGGTCTTGAGTCTTGTGCGAACTGTTATGAAGCTATCAGACAAGGTAGCAGATTGAAAATGTGCGCTGCTCCATTCTCTCCGGAATGAAACTTACGCAACGTATCCAGGAGAGTTTCTGTGAAGTTTGGGAAATAAGAGACAGGCTTAGTGACCAAATGAAAGCTGGGAGGATGGATCATCAGTCGCGCCTGTATAGCTCGGATAGTAACAGCATTGACAGTCAAAGGCAATGTCCCGCCTTTTTATGCCGGACCAGCACATACATTCAAAACGGTGCACATTCCATTACAGAGTGAAATATTCATACTGGAAAGAAACCCTAGGCTTCGGCTTAACACTTGATCTGTGATATCCTCCCTTCTTTAAGTGCTAGTACCGAAGGGTAAGAAAATTAGCGTGTACGCTAGATTAAATTTTGAGAGTGCAGGCCCACAAATTCCATTTCTTCTTCCAGTACTTCGGCTGTTTATCGTTCAGCCATCTTCAGAGTAACTCGAATGACTGACGCTCTAGCACGTGTTCCGTTCTTTTGTACTCGCAGATCGCGCCCCTGCACCTGAGACCACAGATACACAGTCACCAGAGACGTTGATCGGCGGAAAAGAGGTATAAAAAGTACCTGAATTAGATATGTAGCTTCGCGGTCGATCCACGCTGGGATATCAATGTATCACTGCCAGCTGTACTCTGGTGACGTCTTTCTGTGGTTTTTACAGAAAGTGCCAATTTCAATTTGCAGTAGAAGCTGCACTATTTTCATACATCTTAGGAGACTGAAACTGTTCTGGACTGGACCTCCACACCAGAATATTGTTCTTCACCAGCTAAGTCTCTAGTGCTTGATTTTCGAGGCATGAATCATGACCTATCCTCACAGACTCATTTCTGGTCCATGAAGCTTTGAGATTGCAGCTGGATAACGTCTGCTCCTTGCCATGATATTTCGGCTTCAGGTGAGTGCTTTCCGCTAGAGACTGCTACACTACTGGCCATTAAAATTGCTACACCACGAAGATGACGTGCTACGGACGCGAAATTTAACCGACAGGAAGACGATACTGTGGCATGCAGATGATAAGCTTTTCAGAGAATTCACACAAGGTTGGCGCCGGTGGCGACATCTACAACGTGCTGACATGAGAAAAGTTTGCAACCGATTTCTTATACAAAAATTGCAGTTGACCGGCGTTGCCTGGTAAAACGTTGTTGTGATGCATCGTGTAAGGAGGAGAAAAGCGTACCATCACGTTTCCCAATTTGATAAGGGTCAGTTTGTAGCCTATCGCGATTTCGGTTTATCGTATCGCGACATTGCTGCTCGCGTTGCTCGAGATCCAATGACTGTTACCAGAATATGGAATCGGTGGGTTGAGGAGGGTAATACGAAACGCCCTGCAGGGTCTCAACGGCCTCGTATCACTAGCAGTCGAGATGACAGGCATCTTATCCGCATGGCTATAACGGAACGTGCAGCCACGTCTCGATCCCTGAGTCAACAGATGGGGACGTTCGCAAGACAACCACCATCTGCACGAACAGTTCGACGACGTTTGCAGCTGCATGGACTATCACCTCGGAGACCATTGACGCTGCATCAGACAGGAGCGCCTGCGATGGTGTACTCAACGACGAACATGGGTGCACGAATGCCAAAACGTCATTTTTTCGGATGAATCCAGGTCCTGTGCACAGCATGATAATGGTGGCATTTGTGCTTGGCGACATCGAGGTGAACGCACATTGGAAGCGTGTATTCGTCATCGCCATACTGGCGTATCACTCGGCGTGATGGTATGCGGTGCCATTGGTTACACGTCTCGGTCACCTCTTGTTCGCATTGGCGGCACTTTGAACAGTGGCCGTTACGTTTCAGATGTGTTATGACTCGTAGCTCTACCCTCCATTCGAACCCAGCGAAACCCTACATTTCTGTTTGACTCAGTGCCTAGGCGTATCAAGACCGTTATTACGGCCAGACGTGGTTGTTCTGGGTACTGATTTTTCAGGATCTGTGCACCCAAATTGCTTGAAAATGTAATCATATGTCAGTTCTAGTACAATATATTTGTCCAACGAATACCCGTTTATGATCTACATTTCTTCATGGTGTAACTATTTTAATGTCCGGTAGTGTAGTTTACATCGCTATTTTCATACAAAAATCGGCTCCGAGACGCATGCGTAAACACAGCCACCTCCGTCAAGTTACGTGCCCTCTTCGAATATCTACGGCGCGCAGGCACATGCGTAATGCGATACTGCATGCAATTCCCTGTCGGAGTACACACTTGCGGAGATAAAACTCTGATGTGAAAATGATTAAAATTTAAATTTCGCTAGATGTACCATGTGTCATAAGATGTTTTCTTTCTGAAGCCATTAAAGATATCACCGGGACCCATGCATTATCTAGTTGAAAGCCTCCATCATGATTACTAATATCTTGCGTGAAACGTGTATACATCGTCTCCATAGTAACTGAATACCAGAAGGATCTCGTGAAGAGCGAGATTACTGTAGTCGAGTAAACCATGAAATGCCCTGCTTGGCTATTGCTAACTTGCTGGCCTGTGTAAGGAGAGTGCGCCAATCACGGTCAACGCATCTTTCACGCACTTGCGCGTAGTCTGACCAATTTAAGCTTCGCCACCCTGGCAAGATATTCTGTAGATTCCAGCATTCTGCAATTCCAGATTGTACTCTATCAAACCGAGATGAACACACGTCTTTGTAGATGGACGGAAGATTACTCTGACTTTATATTTTCTTGAGATTCTTCCCAATTTCGACGAACACCTCCGACGTACGGGAGAAATGCACTGGACGTGAAGCGCTCCTTCTCCTCTTGGTCGCATGGTTGAATAAGTTCCTTCTACCTGACAGTTGTACTGATCTGATGTGGAGAATACGGATTACTTTTGAATTTTGATTATGGGTGTTCCAGCTGCTTTGCAAATCTGTCTGCATCACACACAACATGTGCCCATTAAACCAACGAGCCCAAAGTTTGTGAAGGGTGGTGGCAGCTAAACGCCTGAAAGTGCAAGTGTGCATGTGTCGGCTTCGGTAAGCAGAGTGCCTCCACGATCCATCCACTTTCCGCCTGACCGAAACGGCCAGGAATGGAAGACAGCCACCCTTCTCCACTTTCATTGTAAATATGATATTCTCGTGAACAGAATGACGATGCTGCATGTTGTGTACATAGTTCGAGTAGTCAGAGCGTACACAACTTTCCCACTAGAGCGCTCCCCGCTAAGCACAACGGCGCATATACAGCGCTCATCCGTCTCCGCACTACGAGATGGCGCTGCCACAGAGACGGCTCAAATTCTGCTTCCGCCGATCCGCGTATTAACATGTAACGCAGCCAATGAGATTGCTGCTGACGTAGAACCTTTTCTCCTCGCGGATCACACTCCGCAGGATACATGAACGTGCGAGGTATTATAATGAGTGTACAGACCTCCAATTAGTCAGTCTGCATTTGTCTGCACCAGTATGTACCAGTCTGCATTAGTCTGCACCAGTCTGTACGAGTTCTACATTTGTCTGTACCAGTCTATAGTCAAGTTTCAGTCTGCACCTAATAAGATTACCATGTTCCTGTACATAGCCATGAAGATAAATGTATAGACACTTTTGTCAAGTAGCAGAGATATATGTGAGAATAAGATTAACGTACCATTACCAAAGGAACTTCATATTGTCAATTTTGGTCACCGTCAATCTGCTACTCTAAGCGTGCAAGTGGTATTTCTATCATATGACCTAACGGCAGAAGATAAACACGCCACGATAAGACCACGAGACATATGCCTGATACTCGCCTACTTCGTTAGAGCAACAAGTCAAAGAATCTGATGGTGTGTGAAGTGAAGGTCTTACAGTATGCATACCACACTGCAAAAAGCGTGACAGTTCTTCTTGGTCTTGGGTTCACATTGCAAAGGTATTATCTACATATAGCCAAGAAAAATTCAAGAATCACACGTTCACTTCCGTCTACACTTCTGTCCTATTTTTCTAACTTTAGAGTAGATGTTGGTTTGTAATGACTGATCCATTCAATTTCAGGCGTACAGCTGCATGAATTCCACTTCTCCTTCTAATATTTCGGCTGTGTATTGTTCAACTACTTTCAGAGGGGTCCGAGTGACTCACCCTCCAGTATTCACACTGTCCGTTTTAAATCGCGGATCGCGCCAATGCACATGTGACCACAATTACACAAGGCGCCAAAGACGTTCTGACCGGCAGCAAGGAAGTACAACATATGCATGAATTCGATCTGTGGTTCTTCGGTAGATCCACGCTGAAATATACAGGGTGAAAAGTATTTAAACTGATAAACTCTGGGAGGTTGTAGAGGACATCAAAACAAATAATTTTCCCCAATGTCATTTATTCCTATGAGGATTATTTAAACCGGTGGAGGCCGTATTTCGCTCTTCAGTTGCTAGAAGACGTATTACGATCTTCAGTTGTTAGAGGGCACATTACGCTCTTCAGTTGTAGGCAACTGCTGTCCACCAGTGTAGTAGTGCATTGTGTCTGTTTACTAATGGAGCGATACACCTGGAGTGAGTACACTGACGTGCTTGGTGCGTACTACGTAGCGCACCAACACGGACGAGCAGCACAGCGGGTTTATCAACAAATATCTCCTAATCACCGTATGCCGCATCATACGACCTTTGCTGTTGTGTACCAACGTCTGCGTGAGACTGGGTCATTTAGCAGATTACCTGGACAGGGACGCGGTCACACGGTAAGAACGTTGCAATTTGAGGAAGCTGTCTTGCGGCATGTGGAGTGGGATCCTTCAATCAGCACTCGTGCAATTGCACGTAACATGGGGACTGTGATGTCACCACCAGACACCACACTTGCTAGGCGGTAGCCTTTAAATCGGCCGCAGTCCGGTAGTATACGTCGGACCCGCGTGTCGCCACTATCAGTGATTGCAAACCGAGCGCCGCCACACAGCAGGTCTAGAGAGACTTCCTAGCACTCGCCCCAGTTGTACAACCGACTTAGCTAAATACGCTCTCATTTGCCGAGAAGATGGTTAGCATAGCCTTCAGCTACGTTATTAGCTACGACCTAGCAAGGCGCCATTATCAGTTAATATTGATATTGTGAACTATGTACCGTTCAGAAAACGTTCGTCATTAATGGATTAAAGTTAAGTATTCCACCAGCTACGTCCGTTCTTCTAAATTGCCTTGTCCTGTTCCAGACCTCACGGCAGCCTGCGTGAGCTAAATCGCATACCTTTCGGCCTCCTCTAGTAACATGGTGTTGGCTCTCTTGCCAAACACAACATTGGTGACGTGGCAAAACCGCGTTCCTATCGATATTTCCCTGATTTCCTTGTGTAATGGCTTCGCCACAATCTCCAGATGTACTACCCGAATTTTATCGCTTGCAGAATCAGCAGACGCAGGCATTACTGGATGCCCTTGGACAGCTCGTCCAGGGTATACGTGCAATGCTAAACGGTGCGGCAGCCGCCGCTCCACCGCTAACGCAGCCACAACACGCTGTTGCACCCACTTTTCGACCTTTTGATGCTGCAATGGAAAGCTGGACGGTGTGGTCACGCCAATCTAGAGTCCCTCTCGCCGCCTACAGAATTCAAGGTAACGAGCGGCAGCCTTTCTTGTTGTCTTCGGTCGGCTAGAATACGTACCATGTGATAGTCAAATTATTTCCCCGACGCGACGTAGCAACTCTGTCTTACGAAGAAATTTTGTCTGCATTAGATGCATATTTCAAAGAATCAGTCAATGTAGTTGCGAAGCGGTATATCTTCTTTCGTACAAAACGTACGGCAGGTCAGAGTAATCGGGAAAGGGTTGCAACCTTGCAAGGCCTTACTAGGGATTGTGCTTTTGAGTGTCAATGTTGACTCCCTTATTCAAATACCATGGTACGTGATGCAATTGCACAGAACGATTCTTATGTTCGTGTAGGGGAACAAATTTTGAAACTAGTAAATCCCTCCCTTCAACAAGTGACGGACATATTGGATCGGCAGGACACACTTGACTCCGCTCAGGAATCATTTGAAACTTCTCCAGCAGTGTGCCAGGTTAACCGGCCCGCCGGGCGAGCTATACGGAGCAGTAAACAGCTTTCGCGCCTGGCCGCGCCGCTGCCGCCAGGCTCTCAGCCACGTGCGCCGCGACGGCAAGCTAATGCAGTGAACAAATCATGCCCGCGGTGTGCTTCTAAACATTCGCGTGAGACTTGTCCGTCACGCCAAGCTACTTGCTTTTTTGTAATAAAAGAGGACATGTTCAGAGTGTTTACCAGAAAAAGCACAGATCGGAAGCTCAAAAGCGTTCCAGGCCCTTCGCTTCGCTCCGGAATCGGAATCGAACCAGGGATACCCAGGCTCGTGAAACTTCGCTCATGGAAATTCATGTAGTTCATTCCACTCCGCGCAGTGCCACTCTCTCTAACAGTGACTGTGTTCGTCCCAATAATAGTGTGCGTCGACATCGTCCGAACTCCCGTGACGTCGCAAGTGATTATGTACCAGTGTCAGTTCACGTTGCACTAGACAGTCACTCTTGTCGTCAGCAGGACAATTAACTTTTAGTAAACATGGCAATTAACGGCAAAGTGATACCATTCCAGCTCGATACCGGAGCCGCAGTTGCACTCATCAATCAGGACACTTACAAACTGCTGGACACACCTCCGTTGCGTGCGGCAAATGTTAAGTTAACTCATTATTCAGGTCACGATATCCCTGGGCTAGGACAGTGCAGCCTTCTTGCAACATACAAAGGACAAACAAAACTTGTCTCATTTTACGTCCTTCGTTCTTCTTTTGCAGTAAACTTGTTTGGTTTCGATTTATTTCAGTTGTTTAACTTGTCTATAGTAAATAAGGTCCTATCAGTGAAGCAGACTGTGCCTTCAGACAGTGTTTCTCGTCTATGTGAAGAATTTGTAGACATTGTTGCACGGGGCCTCGGTTGCGCTAAGAACTATGAAGCACATTTGGAACTGAAAGAAAACGCGCACCCGAAATTTTTCAGAGCGCGCAATGTTCCCCACACATTGCGTGATGAGGTCGCAAAACATTACACGATTTGGAATCACAAGGTGTAATTGATTGTGTGCAGGCTTCTCTCTGGGCATCACCTTTAGTAATTTTGCCAAAACCTTCCGGAAAATTGAGACTTTGTGTGGCCTTCAACGCAACAGTGAATCCACAACTAGTGATTGCAACGTTTCCTTTACCCCGCTCGGAAGATCTTTTTGACAAACTGTGCCTGGGTAAATATTTTTCGAAGTTGGACCTAGCAGATGCGTACTTGCAAATGCCGGTGGACTAAGAATCCCAGCGCGTTTTGGTGGTTGACACGCATCTTGGTTTGTATCGATTCAAACGACTGCCATTCGGGTGCGCATCCGCCTCTTCATTGTTTCAGCAATATCTACAAACTGTTTATGCGTCGGTCCCTACTGCAGCAAATTATCTGGACGATATCGTGATCTCCGGAAAGACGGAAGAAAAACATTTGGCCAATCTCAGAACATTATTTCAGGTCTTGCGACAAAATGGTCTTCGCTTGCGGAAGGACAAATGTGTGTTTTTTGCTCGTGACTTGCCATACTTGGGACATGTACTCAATGCCCAGGGCATACATCCCAGTCCAACGCATGTCCGTGCCATACAAGACTTGCCTTCGCCGCAGAATTTGAAGCAGCTACAAAGTGTGCTCGGGAAAATAATTTACTACCACCGCTATGTGCCGCACGCCTCTTCCATTTCAGCTCCGCTTCATCGCTTACGCCGTGAGGGTGTTCCGTTCGTCTGGACGACGGAATGCGAACGTGCATTTCACCGGTTGTAATCGGCGTTGCTTTCCAATACTTGCCTTACGCCATTTGCATATAAGCTAATTGCATATAAGCTAATATCTTTCTCTTTTGTGTGACATAAAATTAAATATATGGAACATAAAACCAGTAAAGACAAGAGATATTTCTTCAGTCCTTAGGTTCCAGTATTTGTTCTCTCTAATCTTGCCACAGCCTTACATGGCGCGCCTTCCTTGCTGCGAAAGAATCTGTTACCTCATCAAAGTCCGTCAAACGTTTTGCTATGTGAAAAATCAAAATGTCGTTGTCAAAGACTGAAAAAGATGTTAATACAAATAGTATCCAACAGTAGTGTCGTTTCTCGATTTGATTACGTCTGCTTTGTCACTGTCAGCTAGATACAACGAAGTACCCCTTTCTAATATTGAAGCAATGGTAGCACACGCCAAATAAGCGAGACTGTTTTGGCACAAATGGTCATTTTCATGTATCTCATTTACATAACACGACAGAAAACAACTCACGAAGTACCAATATCAAATGTCTATTAGACTACTACAAGCAAACAGTTGTGTTAGGAAATAGTTTCACATACCATTCATATGCTCCAGATTCTCAAGCTTGAGATCGAAAAGCGGTAGTAGTTACGAAATTTTCACATAAATTTTGAATCGTCATATTCCCCCATATAACTTGTGTGATATTCCCGTTTCTTCTCCTTCTTCGTTCTAACAAACAATCTTGTCATCACGAATTCCGTTACTGTTCCGGCCATTGTCAAAACTTATCGTCCAGTTAACTTC
This sequence comes from Schistocerca gregaria, assembly GCF_023897955.1. NCBI lineage: Eukaryota > Metazoa > Arthropoda > Insecta > Orthoptera > Acrididae > Schistocerca > Schistocerca gregaria. The sequence continues at coordinate 70,543,584 of NC_064923.1, read as the reverse complement.
ACTAACATTGCCAGAATCACAGGTAAGTTATCCCACGTTTATTCTCCAGTTAGGTGTTATTGCGTGTTTCTACAACGCATTTACAGTGCTATTCCGAGAACACAACTTAAAGCAGCTGCTAACTGGAGACTCTAAAACTCGTGGTGTAGTTAAACTTTCTGTAAAATTTTAATTTATTTGGAAACACCGAGATGGTAATATGTAATCTTTCTTACCTGCTAGTCTTTTATTTCCACTCTGTTAATCTGAATCTATGGATTTCGATAATAATTATTGCAACGCTGATAATTCACATACCCAGTCAACAGCATAAACAAACAGCTATTGACATTCACCCATTGGGGCTTTTTGGCCCAGCCTATATAGTCCCATCCCCGTTTGGTTGTGCCAAGGTTTTTAATTTTAAATGCGAGGGTGATTCACCTGGCAGAGACATCATGTAAACTAAGCACGCATTCAAAAATCGACTTTTAATTCAGAAACCAACTTAGAATGTGTTCAAACTCTTCGAAAACCAGCTGGGATACGTTTCAAAATTATACGAATAACCGATAGACCGACGTGCGCTGGAGGCTAGGTGCTTTGTGGAACAAAGGTTCTTTTCGAGAATATGAATTTGACGCCACTTGAAATTGCCACCCTGGGCAGTTAACTAGGAATGCTCCCTCGACCTCCCAAGATCCGGACCAGGCTGTTATTGACAAGTAGTTCTACCATCAGTGACGACCTGTTTTTACTGTTAGTTTGGTTACAATTGGTATTAACTGACATTCCATAACGTATGTGACGTGGTGATCTACTCTGCTCTTTGGAGGAAGAAATTTCGAGGGAATGGAGACTGCAAACTTTACGCATTTGTTTATGGAGGCGCAGGTAGCAGATAGGATTACTGAAAGTAATGTTTTGCTAGTGGAAGAAATAATTCCTGTATGTAGCAGTTTGGTTGGCAGACTAATTCTGAAGGGTGGCAATGTTCTGCTTAAAGAGGGAGAGGCAGCTCGATGTATGCAATTTACAGACAAGAAAGAAGCTCTCTCCAAAATGTTGTGTTGATACACATAGTACTTAACGGTCTTTTGGGCGTGGGGAGAGATTTATTCTATGGACACCTTATCACAGTGTACTCTAAGTTTATCAGCGTTAAATGAACTGAGAGTCTCATACATTGACTAAGTGGTGAGACTGAAAAGAGTTGTGTTAGTTAACGTGTTCTTGGGACAACTGTGAGGACATCACTATACAAATCGCCCCACCGACTAGGCAAGTGTACACAGCTATTATAGACAAACTAGTGACAAACAGTCCTCTGTTTCACAGAAGAACTCGGTAAGAGTATATGATGAAACGTCCCCTTGGAAAAATTTATACACGACTGTGCTTAAACTGAGACACAATATTTTTAGCGCAACGCAATCTAACTTTCAATAATCCCTACAAAAGTATGGCCCTGACTAACATTAATGAAGAATGAGCAGTTTCACGTGATGGAAGGCAGCACAGAGCAGCAGCAGTCGTCCGGCATCTAACGACACACTATGTAGCGAAGGTAAATGATGCATTACTGTCACGCAGAGAGTACTTTACATACGATGCTGTCATAGGTTGCCTCTTCGTCCAATTCAGTGTTTAGTATACTAAACCCTCCTTCGTCTTGTGTTCAGCCAACCAACTAAGACTGTTATGCTGAACTTCAGTTGGCAACGGTTGTAGAATTATGTTGTTTAAATATAGTATATTACAGAATCCACCTCAGCAGAGTTTACTTCTGTTCTTACTTGTCTGTTTTAACTTATCGGATGCAAAGCATTGTCATCTACAACTATCTGATACTTGAATCAAGATTCGTGTGTCTTTCTCTAAATTTAATTAACAGCAAACCATTTCTATGCTGAATCATTCTGTAACCAACATGAACAATAACAACAGTATAATAGTACAGGGAATGGATTTTTTCCTTAAAAGTAGTCTACCTACTCTCATTAAATGAAATTATTTGGGGGAGAAACTGTTTCAGAAATCCTCAAATAACAGTTCCTCTCATGTCTAACCAATTCCGCGATTCGCGTACCCTACCTATCAGGGCCAGCACATAAACATTTCTACGCACACTAGTGGGGAGCAGATTGTAAGAATCGCCATGCGTTACAGTGTGCCGTTAAGGTCATAGCGCTTATAAAGAGCTTTTAGGCATATATACACTGCATAGCGTGCCTTAGTTTATTCGTTATGTCCCCTTCTATGCTTTATCAGTACATTCGTTTAGCATGATGCTGCACAAGTGTTTTACCCCCCATTCCCCCTCCCTTCTTTTCCTTCAATTTGAATTTGTCTTTCAATATTTTCAGGTTCTCCGTCACGGTATGAGCTTTAACAGTATTCCCTCATGTCAAGGATCAACTTAATACGTCAGCTATTGAGCCTCTTACATACTGACAATATTTCCTTGTTACTAGTGCTTTCGCTCGTTTTCGTGATAATGTAGAGATTGGTATGTTTACTTGACGCTGCAGGCTCTTTATACGACACGTGACTTCAGTGGCATACGTTTTACCACCTTCCCCTCTCCCTCGTTCCACATTTTAATTACTATGTCGAAGATAGTAATGCCTATACACTTGTGAAATCACCCAACAGAGCATGCACAATGTCGGCACTAGTACAGCGTATATCCACCTTTCGCAGCAATGCAGGTTGCTATTCTCCCATGGAGACGATCGTAGAGATGCTGGATGTAGTCCTGTGGAACGGCATGCCATGCCATTTCCACCTGGCGCCTCAGTTGGACCAGCGTTCGTGCTGGACGTGCAGACCGCGTGTGACGACGCTTCATCCAGTCCCAAACATGCTCAATGGGGGACAGATCCGGAGATCTTGCTGCCCAGGGTAGTTGACTTAAACCTTCTAGAGCACGTTGGGTGGCACGGGATACATGCGGACATGCATTGTCCTATTGGAACAGCAAGTTCCCTTGCCGGTCTAGGAATGGTAGAACGATGGGTTCGATGACGGTATGGATGTACCGTGCACTATTCAGTGTCCCCTCGACGATCACCAGAGGTGTACGGCCAGTGTAGGAGATCGCTCCCCACACCATGATGCCGGGTGTTGGCCCTGTGTGCCTCGGTCGTATGCAGTCCTGATTGTGGCGCTCACCTGCACGGCGCCAATCACGCATACGACCATCATTGGCACCAAGGCAGAAGCGACTCTCCTCGCTGAAGACGACACGTCTCCATTCGTCCTTCCATTCACGCCTGTCGCGACACCACTGGAGGCGGGATGCACGATGTGGGGGCGGGAGCGGAAGACGGCCTAACGGTGCGCGGGACAGTAGCCCAGCTTAATGGAGACGGTTGCGAGTGGTCCTCGCCGATACCCCAGGAGCAACTGTCTCCCTAATTTGCTGGGAAGTGGCGGTGCGGTCCCCTACGGCACTGCGTAGGATCCTACGGTCTTGGCGTGCATCCGTGCGTCGCTGCGGTCCGGTCTCAAGTCGACGGCACGTGCACCTTCCACCGACCACTGGCGACAACATCGATGTACTGTGGAGACCTGACGCCCCACGTGTTGAGGAATTCGGCGGTACGTCCAGCCGAACTCCCGCATGCCCACTACACGCTCTCGCTCAAAGTCCGTCAACTGCACATACGGTTCACGTCCACGCTATCGCGGCATGCTACCAGTGTTAAAGACTGCGATGGAGCTCCGTATGCCACGGCAAACTGGCTGACACTGACGACGGCGGTGCACAAATGCTGCGCAGCTAGCGCCATTCGACGGCCAACACCGCGGTTCCTGGTGTGTCCACTGTGCCGTGGGTGTGATCATTGCTTATACAGCCCTCTCGCAGTGTCCGGAGCAAGTGTGGTGGGTGTGACACACCGGTGTCAATGTGTTCTTTTTTCCATTTCCAGGAGTGTATTTTCCATCCCCAACGATCCCCAGTTCAATTACTCCCTCCTCCCGGATGTCCGCGATCAAACTGACACCTCTGTTCTTCCCCTAGCGCCTGGTTTCCAGTACTTGGACAACATTGCACACAAAGAACTCAATGTCCCTATCACTACACAGGATCTCATTGCTACACTCCGCACCAAACGCAACACCACTCCTGGTCACGATCGTGTCACCTACCGTCACCTTCGTGAAGCTCCTGTCTCTTTCCTCTCCACCCTGGCCAGGCTCTACAATGTTGTCCTGTCCACCGGTTACTACCCCAACCTGTGGAAAACCTCACGTATTCCTGATGTTCCTTAAACCTGGTAGACCGCCATTCGCCGTCTCCTCCTACCGTCCCATCAGTCTTACCTCGGTCTTCAGGAAGGTAATGGAATCTATCCTCACCCGCTGCATCCACCAGCATCTCCGCCAGCACCGCCTCCTTCCCATTACCCAGTGTGGCTTTCGGCCCTCCTTCTCTCCCGACGACCTTCTCCTTCACCTCACTCATCTCCTTTCTGAACAGCTTAATTCCCATTGCTCTGCAATCTTCCTCTCCCTGGACCTCAGGTGTGCTTATGACCGTGTATGGCATTCCAGTCTCCTCTTCAAGCGCCAAACCTTCGCCCTCCCCATTAATTACGTCCATCTGATCGGCTCCTTTTTCTCCCGCCGTCCTTCCTACGTCATCATCCATAACACGGATTCCTACACCTTTTTTGCCTACACTGGTGTGCCCCACGGTCCGTCCTCTCTCCCCTTCTGTACCTTTTGTACACGGCGGACATGCCGCCGCCGTCACCCCCGTCCACCTTCTCCAGTTTGCCGATGACACCGCCTTCTTTGCCCTTGCCCTCACCCTGCAGCGCCCCCAACACCTTCTCCAATCCCATCTTGACCGGTTCACCGCTTGGTGCAACCAGTGGTTGCTTAAGGTCAATCCTTCCAAAACCCAGGCGATCATTGTAGGCAAAACCACCCCTTCCTTCCGCCTCCTTGATTTCTATCTCACCATCTAATGCCGTCCTATCACCCGCACTCCCACCCTCAAATACCTTGGCGTCACCCTCCACCATCGCCTCTCCTGGACCCCCCATCTCCAGACAATCCAAGCCAAGGCACGGCACTCCCGACTCCATCTCCTCAAGCTCCTTTCGGGCCATACATGTGGTCTGGACCCCTCTACCATCCTCCACACGTATAAATCCGTTATCCACCCTATCCTTTGCTACGCCCATCCGGGCCTGGATCTCCGCCCCCCCCCACCTCTTATAAATCTCTTCAAATCCTTGAACGCCATGCTCTCCACCTCGCCTATCTCATCCGTCTCCCCTCCCCCATGCTGATCCTGTACGATCTCCTTCCTTTACCCCACCTCCTCCTTTTCCTTGAAAGGATACAGATCCTTTACACCTCCCGCAAACTCGAACCTCCCCACCTGCTTGTCTCGCCCATCCTCTCCCACCCCCACCCACTGCCGCGCCTATATTCCCACGTCCCACCCGGTCTCCATCTCTCCACCCTCCTTACCCTCTCCCAAGGTGGCTTCCGCCAGCTCCCCCTCCCTGATAATGTCCTCCTCCCCTCCATCTACCCCTCCTATCAACTTTGATCCTCCCCACCCCCACTTCCTGTGTCCTCTCCTCTTGGCACCCTCCTTCCCTTCTCTTTCCTTTTCCCCTGTCCCCTTCCTCCTCCTCTCTCCCCCAGGGCTCCCCCTGTTCTCCCTTCCCCCTATCTCCCCTGCCCATGGCATCGTTTCTCCCCTCTCCTTCCCCTCTCCCTCTTCCACCCCTCCCCCCCCCCACCTCCTCTCTTGGCAGGTCCCCGGATTCGTACATAGTTAGTCAACATTCGCGCGCCGAAGATGGACGCCTTGTGTTTCTGTGTGTGCCGTCGTTTTGTACTTCAGTGGTTCAGTGTAATTCGTTTTGTGCACATACGGTCACGTGTGACAATTTTTGTCTATGTCTGTGTCCAAGTGTCTGAACAACTTTTATCTTGGACTCTACGCCCGTGAACGGCTCCATGTATTTTAAAAAGTGTTTGTCTCCCTTTAATCTCCACCGTATTTTTTTCCTTCGAATTGTCTTCATTTATATCTTGTATGTTTCTCTGGGGCAGAAGAGCGGCGTAGTATGCTGCTGCTGGCCTGCCTGTAAACAGGTTTGAAAATAGCAATAAAGAAAAAAAAATAACATTCCGACAGTCCGGACGGTATTTGCTTCGTGATACATAAGCCGTGTTAAAATGGACCGTTTACCAATTGCGGAGAAGGTCGGTGTCGTATTGATGTATGGCTATTGTGATCAAAATGCTCAACGAGCGTGTGCTATGTATGCTGCTCGGTATTCTGGACGACATCATGAAAGTGTCCGGACCGTTCACCGGATAGTTACGTTATTTACGGAAACAGGAAGTGTTTAGCCACATGTGAAACGTCAACTACGACCTGGAACAAATGATGATACCCAAGTAGGTGTTTTAACTGCTGTCGCGGCTAATCCGCACATCAGTAGAACACAAATTGCGCGATGTATGCAAATGAAGCCAATAAATCCTCTTCCACTTTTCTACAAATACTCACCACACGATGCTTATTACTCTGTCTGACGTCTGGCAGAGCAGAGCTACAAAATGTTCGGTGCTCCACATAGGTGCTGGTATGAGTAAACGTAATGGGTTCAGCTGCAAAGACTGGTGGCAAAGTGCCTCAGTTCTCATTTTAACAAACTGCGTTTTCAGTATTATCTAATGACGTGGTCGATAAACAGTTCCTTCATTTCTTAAATTTACTCGTCTCACCTAATAAATATTCATGAAACTGTACTCCGATGCTCTCTCATGCTTCATCTTTCATTCTGAATGCGAGAGACGAATGCGCATTGTCGAGTTGTTTCTCTTATTCCCATAAAATATTTTCCGTTAGCGGTCAGACAAACAAAACAAGTTCTTTGAGGTCTGAGGAAGAGGGTGTGAGTGAGATAGGGACCGCCTCAAGGCATTTCATTTCTCAAGTAATTTGTAAGACTCCTACTTCCAGTACAAAATATTTGATGTCCTACGGGCGTATTAAATGTAACAAATGAATGCCTATACCTCCATGGTGTTGTGTAGTCCGAAAATTATTGCGACTAGTTTTGAAAGAGAACACAGAGAATCCAAATGCAACAGATATAGTAACTAATACTTTTCAGGTATTTCTTCGAAATACATGGGGACGCCAAGGAAAAGGCATTGAATTATTCTAAAATCTTAACTGCTTTATCCCGTTTAATCTTCGAATTGCCGAAAGAGGAGACATAGATTTCTGTGAGCGGACAAAAGATGATACAGACGCCTACAGAAACTAGATTGAGAGGAAGTGCAAAATGGGAAAGGAGGGATCACTAAACGAGAAACGCAAGGATGTAGAAGCAAGCATACATAAGGAAAGATAGAGACCGCCTGTAAGAAAATTAAGTGAAGTCTGAGATAAAGAGAACGGTTATTTGAATATCAAGAGCTCAGATGGCAAGCCCGAACTAAGAAAAGAAGAGCGAGGAGACGGCTGGTGCAATTTGAAGGTAATATTGTAGAAAGGGGAGAGGAAGTAGATGAAGGTGAATTGGGAGATATGACACTGCGAGAAGAATTCCACTGAAAGACCGAAGTCGAAACAGGGGAGAGCAAGCTATGACAAGCCTCTTCCACCTGGTGTGCAAGATATATGTGACAAGCGAAATACCTTCAGACCTCTGTTAACGATTGCAATTTCAAAGAAGGCATGCATTTTTTTCTTTTTTAATAAGGCATGGTAGCAATAAAAAAATTGACACGAATTATAGGCAGAACTATGGAAAAACTAATGAAGGCCAGGTATGGGAAGATCAGTTTCGGTTGTACAGAAACTTAGGAGCTCAAGAGACAATATTGACCTTACGACTAATGTACGAAAGATAGAAGAAGAGAAATCTTTATTTATAGTGTTGACTGGAATGGACTCATTGAAATTGTGAAGGTATCAGTGATAAAATACAAAGAGCGAAAAATTCTCTAAAACTTGTACAGAAATCAGTCTACGGTTGTGAAAAGGAAGCGGTAGTTGAGAAGGAACGAGACAGGGTTTTAGCCTATTCATGATTGTACTCAGTTTTCACAATGAGAAACACTGACGGCAACCAAAGAGAACATGTAAAACTGAATTACAGTGAAGAAAGAAGAAATTAAACCTTTGAGGTTTGGTGACGACTCTGTAATTCTGTCAGAGACGGCTTTGAAGTGCAGCTAAAGGGTATGGGTAGTGTCCTGAAAAGAGGCTGCTGAATGATCAACAAAAGTTAAAACGAGGATAATGGAATGTCGAATTATATCAGGTGATACTGAAGAAATTATATTTCTAAATACATTAAAGGGTAGCTGAGTTTTGCCGTTTGGGCAGCAAAATAACTGATAATGTCCGAAGCAGAGAGGCTATAAAATGCACACTGGGTACAGCACGAAAAGAATTTCCGAAAAAGATGAATTCCTTAATTTAACCCCAGAAAATTCCTTTTGAAGGTGTTTATTAAGAGTATAACCCTGCACGAAAGTGAAATGTGGACGATAAGCAGTTCAAATGAGGAGGAAATTGACTATTTCGAAATGTGGTGCTACAGAAGAATACCGAAGATTACAGGGGTAGATCGAGTAACTAATGAAGATTTACTGAATCGCATTGAAGGAAAAAATTATTTCACAACTAGTCACTAAAAAGATCGATTGACTGGACAAATTCTGAACCACAAAGGATTGGTTGGAGGGATGTGTCGGGGAGGGGGGCAGGGGGTAGAATTGTTGAGGGAGACCGAGGTTTGGCTCCGGTAAGCAGGTTCAAGTGGATTTAGGATGCAGTAGTTACTTGGAGATGAAGTGAACTGCGCAGGTTAGGGTAGCGTGGAGAGCAGCATTAAACCAGTCTACAGAGAACAATGTCTGGAAAAAGCGAAATCGCTAGCCTCCCTGCGCAGGTATCACTTCAGTCAACTTCTCTGTGTAATCTTCGGAGATGGGAATAGTTTCCATTTACACTGAACATAATTTGTTTAAAGTATTGCAAATGAAAAGAACATATGTGTGTGTGAAATCTTATGGAACTTAACTGCTAAGGTCATCAGTCGCTAAGCTTACACACTGCTTAACCTTAATTATCCTAAAGACAAACACACACACACACACACACACACACACACACACACACACACACACACACACACACACACACAAACACACACTCATGCCTGAGGGAGGACTCAAACCTCCGCCGGGATCAGCCGCACAGTCCATGACTGCAGCGCCGTAGACCGCTCGGCTAATCATGCGGGGCTGAAAAGAACTATGTTATGTATATTCCACAGTATTAATTTATCTAGTGAACTGGTTTTCGGTTTACAAGTCTATCATCAGACTTTAACTGAAAGTACGATAAAAAAGGTATAGTCTTTGGGAACAACATTATTAAAGATAGCAAACCAGTAAGTGCTTCACAATTGTTAGTTATGTATGAGAATCTCCTCTCCCTCTCTGTCCATCTCCTCTACCTTCTCTCTTTATCCATTTTCTCCTCCTCCTCCCTCTCTTTGTCCATCTCCTCCCACTCCTCAATCTCACTGTCCATCTCCTCCTCTTTCCCCAACATCTCTCCATCTCCTCGTCCCCTTTTCTCTGCCCATCTCCTCTTCCCGCTCCCTCTCTGTCCATTTTCTCTCTCCCCCTCTCTGCCCATCGCCTCTTCCCAACTCTGTCTCTGACCTTGACCCTAGTTTATTGTTGTTGCAAACGAAAGCTCAGTTGGGAAATGAAGTCACTTAAATAAATGGATGAATCACCTGTGATCTTTAATACGATGGATGAAGGAGAGAACTCTCTTGCCTCTGGTTCTTTGAGTATAGTATCTTCGATGATAGCATTCCTCATAATTTTTATTTGCGAACTGGCAGGATTGCAAAGTTTCAAGTGATTCAGATTCCATAGTAATATTCTAATGATAAATTGATGAGCCATAAACACAACATGCCTCTCTGTGATGAAGGAAACACAATAGAACACTATTATTTATACAATTATTGTTCAAAATTATATATAAGGAGAAATAATATATGTGGGAGAAACAGTTTCTCTAATGTTTTAAATGACCTAATACATGAAGACGCACATTTTCACTGCGCAGCATTTTATTTCATGTGGTCGGTGTTAACTGAAAATATATGCATTACTGTTTATAAAAAATGTAACTTATGTCCATCTGAATGTTAATAGAGGATTGGGCAACAATTTGAAGAAATACACTCAAGAACTTTCCGAGAATTTTGCTAACAACATTTCCCCTTCATGTATTAAATATATATATAGATATTTCATATATTTAAAAGATGTACAGTTAATGTCTATTCAAACATTTATTAGAGACTTATGTAAATATTTGAAATATATTGGTCACTTATGTAACAGTTTGAAATAAATCGGCTAAGTGCTTTTGGTGACAATGTTGTTCAATGACGCGTCCTTATAATGTGAGTATAGATATATTCACTTATATGTTGGACATATTTCAATTATAGATAGCCTATGTCCATCCAAATGTTTGCTGGGAGCATCGTGTGAAATATGAAGTAAATCTATCAGGAAAGTATAGAGATTTTTTGTAACATTTTCTCCAGTATATAACATATATATTTATGAATACTGTATATTAAAAATATTAGCGTATGTTAATTATAGCATCGTGAAGACAACTTTAAACAACGATTTGATTTTGCATAGTGGTATAAATTTGTGTACAGCATAAATTATGAAAGTATGTAGCCGATGCCTGCCTGAACGTTTAGTGGAACCAATTTCAAGAAACGTCACCCAACGACTCTACAAAGAGTCAAAGATATAGCCAGTGCGCCTGTAAATGTATGTAAATACAGTGTGATACCGTGATGTTATAAACTGTCTAGGATAATGGTGACTGGCCTATCAACACCGACATTGGACTGTTGGTAACTGGAAACATGTTGCCTTGTCGGACGAGTTTCGTTACAAATTGTATCCAGCGGATGGACGTGTGCGGGTGTGGAGACAAACTCATGAATTCATGGGCCCTGTAAGGTAGCAGTGGACTGTTCAAGCTGGTGGAGGCTCTGTAATGGTGTGGAGCGTGTGCAGTTGGAGTGATATGGGACCCCTGATACGTCTAGATACGACTGACAGGTGATACGTACGTAAGCATCCTGCATCGATTCATGTCCATTGTGCACTCCGACGGATTAGAGCAATTCCCTCAGGACAATGCCACAACCCACACGTCCGTAACGGCTACAGAGTGACTCCAGGAAGAGTCTTCTGAGTTTAAACACTTCCGCTGACCACCAAACTCCCCAGACATGAAAATTATTGAGCATATCTGGGATGTCTTGGAACGAGCTGTTCAGAAGTGATCTCCACCCCCTCGTACTCTTATGGATTTATGGGCAGCGCTGCAGGGTTCATAGTGTCATTTCCCTTCAAATTAATTCAGGCGTTAATCGAGTCCTACTACGTGCTCGCGGGTGCCCAACACGATATAAGGCAGATGTACCAGTTTCTTTGGCTCTTCAGTGTAGCAGCACCGCTATGAGGATGCAGACGAGGTTTGCTTTAAATACGTGCTGTAACGGTGTTTAACGTTAGTTGCCTTTGAGATTGGACTTGGTAAGGTGATTTTAGTCAAGAATGCCGTTTGGGGATTAGCTTTTCAGATCATTCACACAAGGATGGCGCCGGTGGCGACACCTACAACGTGTTGACATGAGGAAAGTTTCCAACCGATTTCTCATACACAAACAGCAGTTGAGCGGCTTTGCCTGATGAAACGTTCTTGTGATGCCTCGAGTAAGGAGGAGAAATGCGTACATTCACGTTTCCGACTTTGATAAAGGTCGGATTGTAGCCTATCGCGATTGCGGTTTATCGTATCCCGACATTGCTGCTCGCATTGGTCGCCATCCAATGACTGTTAGCAGAATATGAGTCGGTGGGTTCAGGAGGGTAATATGGAACGCCGTGCTGGATCCCAACGGCCTCGTATCACTATCAGTCGAGATGACAGGCATCTTATCCGCATGGCTGTAACGCATCGTGCAGCCACGTATCGTGTCAACAGATTGGGACGTTTGCAAGACAACAACTATCAGCCAGGACACCATGGCTGCGGCTACCCTTGACGCTGCATCACAGACAGGAGCGCCTGCGATGGTGTACTCAACAACGAACCTGGTTGCACGAATGGCGAAACGTCATATATTCGGATGAATTCAAGTTCTGTTTACAGCATCATGATGGTCACATCCGTGTTTGGCGACATCTCATTGAACTCACATTGGAAGCATATACTCGTCATCGCCTTACTGGCGTATCACCCGGCGTGATGGTATGCGGTGCCATTGGCTATACGTCTCGGTCACCTCGCATTGACGGCACTTTGAACAGTGGATGTTACATTTCAAATGTGTTACGACTCATGGCTCTACCCTTCCTTCGATCCCTGCGAAACCCTACATTTCAGCATGATAATGCACGACCGTATGTTGCAGGTCCTGTACGGGCCTTTCTGTATACAGAAAATGTTCGACTGCTGCCCTGGCCAGCACATCCTCCAGATCTCTCACCAATTGAACACGTCTGGTCAATGGTGGTCGAGCAACTGGCTCTTCACAATAGGCCAGTCACTACTCTTGATGAACTACGGTATCGTGTTGAAGCTGCATGGACAGCTTTACCTGTACACGCCATCCAAGCACTGTTTGACGCAATGCCAAGGCGTATCAAGGACGTTATTACGGAAAGGGTTGGTTGTTCTGGGTACTGATTTATCAGGATCTATGCACCCAAATTGCGTAAAAATGTAATCACACGTTAGTTCTGGAATAATATATTTGTCCAATGAATACCCGTTTATCATCTGCATTTCTTCTTGGTGCAGCAATTTTAATGGCCAATAGTGTACCTACATATTTCTTGAAAGATTGAAACTACTACAGAAATTGTTATAAATAACTGCCTAAAAATATTAAACAGCTTCTTCATAGACGTGTAACACAAAGTAATTGTTCTATCCCCTTGTACTTTATCCAGGTGTAAACATCGATGACACGAGATATGAAATCCTGCCGATAGGTTCAAGGTTTGACACTTCCCTTATCTGTAGCCAAAATGGCCAAGTTTGACTTCTGTAATTTGTCGTTGTGTTGCGGAGGTAGGCCTCAACGAGTTTTAATGTAGCCATGCTCCTTTTGCAAGGCGCGTTGCTGGAGTTGCAAAAACCAACAACAGTAATTTCACATATTCAGAGAACACGTGTTTTTAATCCATTGTCTGTAATGGATTTATTGAGGTCATGAGGCTGAAGAAGTTTATCCTGACTGCTGTAAATAAACGTAAGTTCTGTTTTCAATCTCTCATTGTCCATAAATGATAGATTTTACATAGTTTTTCTGCTTCACGTATAAGGAATTTTTTGGCCTGGTATAACCTGAGGATTTTTTCTCATTTACAAGTTCTGCAAAATATATTTCATGGAAGTACTATAATCTAGTTTCGATGATTGTTACTACTGTGTCAATTATTTCGTAGGCTAACCATCTCAATTTTTGAATACTTACTTCTGTTTCGTTAAAATTAATATCAAATCCTCCTGATAAATTTATAACGGGCATTTCAGAATAATTTACTCACATCTTAGTCTTTAAACAGCCTTAATGCAGTTTTCAGTTTCAAGCATACAGCGTCTGATGTTCACAATCCTCGTACTTTCCAAGGTGTCAAACGTTTTTCTTTTTAAGGGGATAGGATGTCAAACCAGCCGACTGAGAGGAGGAGAGGCACCTCAGGACATTTTAATTTCCACCGTCGTCAACATAGGTGTGATGGCCTACATTTTAAAATATACACGTTTGAATACCACAGAGCGAAATAAAGTGACGCGCGACAGAAGAGTGCCGTATGATGAGGCGTCGCACTGCACTTTGGCACACCTATTTCCTTCAGGGACTGTTTATAATGTATATGGTTTACAGACATTTTGTTGATATCAGTTAATGCAGCACAATTTCTAAATAAATTAGAAGTATTTTGAATATATTTGAAACTGCTTAGGGTTATAAAAAATTACAAAGAAAAAGGTACCATTTATACCAATGTTATAAATTTGAAGGAGATCGAATTTTTACCAGATATGCATGACATGATGGCTGAGGTACTATACCTATTTCATTCCAACTATTATGTATATTAAAAGGATAAAAAATATCACATCTTACATTGTAGTTTTTTTCGTAATAAAAAGGTTATTTTTTCTATAATTTAGTTGATTCTGCAAATAAAGCTTAGCTCTACTACCTACGTATGGACTATTTGCAAGTTACAGAAATAAATAAGAGCAATTCTTTATAAAGTTTAGGAAATATTTGTACCTGAATTCTGAAAAATACATCTTGCAGGAAATTGCGAATGAAGATATGGGTCCAATTAAACTGTGCCTCAGAACATACCTGAAGCATAGTCTTCATCCTGCATCTTTTCTTGATATTCAAGCTCCCTGTTGGCATTCCTTTTAGCACTCCTTGCTTCTTTGGTAATTTGAAGAGCGTATCTTTCAGCTTCATGCACCCATAGTCTGTCACACACAAGCAATCGATCTTTCATATTAGAGCCACATTTTTTGCCTAAATTTCTCAGGAATTCCAACCTTCCTATTACTCTATCATTGAAAAGTATCACTGCATCTAGTACACCGAATTTTAATGCATTTAGTTCTACAAAAACATTCTTGGCTAATCTTTCTCATATGCAGTGGTCGAAACTTTCATTTGTATTCTGAGTGCCACCATGAAGACATTTACTAAGCAAACAGGGTCACTCAGGTCTCTAAAAATTGATTTCATTTCATTCATAACGGGCTCAGGAAGATAATGCTTACGATAACATATTTGACCATATCTTTCTTTTGCTTTGGTAACCCACACCAAGAATCTGCTCCTTTAGGGCAAAATCTGTACACTTTATTTGTGAATTGTTTACTACGGAATTTCCTTGTATTGAATTTCTTCATGCATGACATAGTTCGTACTTATTGCGTACAAAGGGATATGTACATCCACAAATATATGTAGCGGTTGGGCAAAAAACATTCAGTAACACGTGAACAAACAGCTTCAGTGAAACAAAAGTAAATACTAGCAAAGATAATAATTTACAGACACTAGAAACCTGCACTGTTACCAACATATACAATTGATCATACTCATAATCGCTGGAAACTGAACGTTCACTGTTCTTTTCGAAATAATACTGGTTTCTGTAACACAGATAAAGGGGTCGTGGCGGCATACACGACCCTACCTTTAAAATTTGGTATATATAGGCCATTTCTCCATTTGAAACCCGATAATGTTTATATTAGAATTTAATAAAGCTATAAAAATTTTCCATTTTTCCACCATTTATAAGAATCCTGTATCCTTAAGACCAAATGATATGGCTTATATTTACTAGCACATAAATGTTTTATACAGTAAACGTCTCTCAGAACGTTGTGCGCTATAAAATTTTTAAAAACTAATTTTTAACTAATTTTTTTTTAAGTTTTTGACGTCCTATCTCAAGCTTTCAAGGACAGGGGGATAGAAGACGACACTATCAAATTTTTGCCCCAGTTCAGATATATGTTAGATCCAGGGCTGGGAATGAAGATTACAACAAACTCTTTTCCAGGCCACGACGGTTAAAGGCATGTGCTTTTGGAATAATGGGCGTTAGGCCAATAGAAATTTCCTTAGAATTTGCTGTCGAAATTGTGAGATGTGCATGTTCTCCACAACAATGTCATTGTCCTACAAGGGTCCGCAAGTGTCGGTGAGCAACACACAGTAGACGTTGAACATTCTATGCAAAAAATTTATCAGGCAATGCAACGTCCTTAACGGTTACTGACGAATAGCAGCTCTGCTTAGCAGCAGCCCAATGCGAGAAAACTAGTTGCGGCCTTACCTACAATTACTCATGCTGTTGAACCTGGAGCTATGCACTGCACTGTTTAGTAAGAATAGCTCGAGGTAGTCCTAGGATCGAGCCACGCAAGTCTGCTTTCACGCCTCACAGCTAATTCGCTGCTAATAATAACCTATAGATGTTATCATGCAGTCAAGTAGTCTGTGAACTGGCTAGAACTGCGAGTTAGTACTACACACAGAAATATCAAAGATAAACGAATAATTTAATGAAAGTGTTTTAGTCTAATATCTGTAATTGATGAAGACGACAGAAAGTTATGTTGAATAATGTTTACTCAGGAGAGGACGTTTCAAATATACAGGAAGTGATCCTACATATTCAGTTAAAATACAGGCAGAAAATGTCCTTATCAGATGCAATTAATTTACGTTGAGAGCGTTAAGAGAGTGGTAGCAAATTCACAAAACTAAATAGTCATAAAAGACACGTGAAAACTTAGTTCATTTCGTGACCATAGTACGCTACAGCTTCTCCACCTCAAAATAGTTTGGAGTTCAACATGATGACTCACAAATTAATCCACAAGACACGAAGAACAGTAACTCGTACTCTATCTATCCACAGTTCCATAAATCAAGAGGAAAAAGAGTTCTACTATGAGGCACACTCAAATTTTTCGAAATATAAAATCCCATCGGAAGTTAAAGTATGTAGCGGCCATTTACCACCTAGAATCAATAAGCTAGACGACATAATCACGCATGTTACTCTAGACCTTCTTCCAGAAGTCACGTAAATGTGTCTTGAGTCGCTACTTTAAGTTTGTCACTCGAAAAGTCCCAGTCTCCGCCTGCTTCTCCATTGCTGCAGCCCGTCCCCACCAAAAACACGTCGTCCTCGAGCTCTACAGATTTGTTATGATTCAAGGTGACCACTTTCCCACACTAAACTAATATTACAACAATACGTAAATGAAAAAAAATGCTACAAAAATTTGGTCACACTCAGACCACGCACAATGAATGTCAATAAAGGTTTGTCCATATATAAATAAGCCTGTGTTCTTGTGCACGTGTGCTCATATTAAATGGCTCCAGATTTTCACTTAATTTTATTTACACAATAATTTATGCCTTGTTAAAAGAAGAATGTTTTTGTTCTTTTTTTCAATCGTAGTGTCTGGTAACAAAGGCGATTGACTATTTTTAAACTTATACAGTTTTTAAACCGCTCTTGCAACCAACATTTTAATAAAGTTATTCACAAAATTGTAAACTGTTCATTAAATAACTACACAAGTAAGACAATATGTGAGGTATCCATTTGTATTCATTAGCCATGTAAATGTGAATAATAAAATGTTCTAATATTTTCTAATAGAAAAGATAAATTATTTAATAAATCAGTAAATAAAATGGATACAGACACAAGTTTCAGGTGTGATAGCTATAGTAGAGTACTTTCAGCTGAGATATCGTTTGTTGACTTATTTGAAGTCATTAAAAGTTTTTCATTGAGAGGTTCATTGTGTAAATGTTTATTCGCTATGAAATATTAACTTCAACCGTTTTTAAGATATTGAAATACTGTTTTTGAGATCGCTGATGGATTCAGGTTAACTTGAATATGTAACTGATTTATTGTCGATGTACAGAGAGCTGTGACTTAACCCACTTTAAGACTATCAAACACTCTTCCTTTTGTTGAAGCATTGCCTGTCCTAAGCGACTGTCTGTCGTCAAAATTCCCTGTACTGGGTTTTATCCACATCTGGTCCTTGCTGCTAATCGTTGTTCCCGGACTCGCTCTATCAGACATCTAGCCAGAAGCTATAACTGTTCCTGTGCGTTCCAAGACCTGGGCCCACTAATGTTCACCCATACAACAAAACCGTCTCACCTCGTGCAAATACTGACCGATTAGCTCGCCCAAATACACTACAGTGCAGGCATCTGGTAGTCTCATTTCTTTGGCAGAATTTTCGTTGTTTTGCTGCCATACCTATCTACCACATCCCAACAGTGTGGCACAAGCAAATTTGGTTTAGGAGACATGTTGGACATTTGCGTAAAAGTTGTGTGTGAAGTATTTTCGTGAATATGTGAAAAATCTGCTTTATCCATAAAAGTGTTAAATATGTGCTGGAATTCACTATAGTAGTTTTCACAACCGAGAAACTTTAAGACTCTCACATCCAACAATAAAAGTATGGAAAGAATAATAGAACAGTTAAAAATTATTAAGAAAGAAGAT
The DNA here is from genome assembly GCF_023897955.1 of Schistocerca gregaria. Classification (NCBI taxonomy): domain Eukaryota; kingdom Metazoa; phylum Arthropoda; class Insecta; order Orthoptera; family Acrididae; genus Schistocerca; species Schistocerca gregaria. Next base: position 70,525,398 of record NC_064923.1, on the reverse strand, counting down.
GAACGATCTCAGATAGGAGTGAGAGTATGGAAGGAAACTTAGTTAATTGTTGGGAAGAACACAGAAACCTTCCTCCCTTCCCACCCCCTCTCCCTTTGTATTGATGGTCATGATATGCCAAAGTCACAGAGAACATTATCCAATGCACCACAATTTATTTTGTGGATACAGAAGTTAACAAATTCAGTTTCAGTTAATTTATCAGGCCTTATAAAAACATTTTGTCTTACAAGAGGGGCCGGCCGCTGTGGCCGAGCGGTTCTAGGCGATTCAGTCTGGACCTGCGCTACCGCTACGGTCGCATGTGCGAATCCTGCCTTGGGCATGGATGTGTGTGATGTTCTTAGGTTAGTTAGGTTTAAGTAGACCTAAGTTATAGGGGACTGATGACCTCAGATGTTAAATCCCATAGTGCTCAGAGCCAATTACAAGAGGGTCCGTATTGTGGTTTACTCGCACAAACAGAATGAGATATGATGAAGATAAAATATCATATAAACATCTCTTGTGCCCATTGGATAAATAATAATATAAGAGAATAGCCAGTAACTACTTTATGAAAGCAAGTCCCTGTTTAGCATTGTTACTAAAAAGCTCTAAAAGTTTTTGACCGATTTAATTCGTATTTTATATGAAGATGATGGTTAAAAAGATAGAGTAGAATGTAAGGTTGAACAAAGAGGCTAGCAGATGCTTTCGGAAGTACCTATAACCTAGTGGGAGTTAGGCTGGTCAACCAATGAGAACGTCTGTGGTTTTTCTCAAAAACTGGAGCACGGTTTTACAGATGCTTTTTATTTGTCTTTGGAAGCAGACAATGATGTAATACCTGCTCCCATAATGAAACATGTTGCATGATAGGCATAATCTCATGCAACCATTATGTATATTTTGTTATTTTCTATCTCAAACTTCAGCTCCTTATGGCACTCATTTTTAAAACTAATGTTATTTTTGTCATGTGCATCCTTTACATATACAGTTTTGTATCAAATAATAATAAAGATGTTAGGTAACGAACTGCTCATCTATTCAGCTCTCACTGATAGGATTTCGTTCTTCAGGTATAATTTGATTCTTGAGATACAATTTGGTTCTAATATTTCAATGCTGAGGTACTAACAACAATGACTCGATACAATTTGGTTCTACTATTTTCTATTCAGAGGTACTTTAAACTTACACACTATTAATATTACTGATACCTGTAATTATGACTAGGATAAACCCAGCGCAGTCCACCGAATATTGGCACTGATGGACGGGAATATGTACCACTTTGAGGAGCACTGTTTGAGAATATTTTTTACAATGTTCTGGTGCACAGAAGCACTCGTTGAGAATTATTGTACAGTTTTCCAAGGCCAAATAGCATAGTTTGTGAATATTTTCTCGGTGGATGGGACCTGTCTACACTAAAAAGTAATCAGGCTGGATGATTGCCAACAGGTAACACTTAAACGCTAGGCTATATACAGGAAATATGCACACTATACAAACATGCACTTAACTCACAACATTGACAAAAGCCACACATGATGTAAATATATATTTTATTTACACACACACACACACATACATACACTCACGCGCATATATTTACAATAAAATATTTACACTATGATAAATGAGCCATACTATTCCATTAGCATGCACACGCTCACTCTCTCTCATTCACGCAACACACTCGCCAAGTAAGTAGTGTGAGTTTAGGCGAGGTTCAGTGATTTTCATCACAAATGACACGTTTTCCGTCATGAACCGACAAACTGACTTTAGACTACAGCACAGTGTACATCAAATGCCCTCGAGACGGAAAAACAGTTTTCGGCGCCATGTATGGTTGCTGCAGTGAAACACTCGGAACACATTTGAACTGACATTGCAAATAATCTTATATTTCGAGGGTACTTGATGCTGTGCAATGCACGCCCTTTGTCCGTTTCTTGGAGGCACCTTCTTATGCGCGATATGAATAAATCTTGGATCTTGGACCCTAAAACAAACCAATCGGTGACCTGTCCGTCTCGCATTTTATTAGTCCGATAACCTTCGTGTTCTGGGGACCAGTGGCGGGGTTATCGGCTGTGTATGAAGGTGTTTCAAATTATTCACCATGGCACCTCATTACTTCATATGGATTGCAGTCCTTCATTCTACAGACGAACGAACTTCATCTATATGAAGTAACTTTGGACTATCGAATGGAGGTTTTGCGAATTAATAATGGAAACATCATATATGGAATTTGGACAGGTCTAGTGTGCTCATCCCCACACAGATAGGTTTCATGAACGCCATTGTAGTCTTCGACAACTCCACAGCAACCAAGTTCTCGCTCACCCATTTGAAACTTGGTCTGTTAATACACTTCGTTATGCACCAGTACCCATCCCAACACGACCTAGTAAGAATTTCGTGATATTTTCGGAAACTTTACATCATCTCGCTGAAAAGTGCATTATTTATCAGTTTACGAAAGTTTTTTTTCGAAATCAATTTTCACGGACGCCCTCTTTCCAGTATTTAAATCAATATACCCAATCAGCTAGGGTGAATTCTTGGAGGAGATAGTGCCCCTAACTGCATTTAACTCCATACCTAAACTGAGACATTACTGGAGGTTTCTGTAAAGGATGTTATATCTCTGCTTGTTCCCCAGCAGTTCACAAGCTCGACTCTGACATTTGTTTTCTTGAGCGTGGCGTACCAACTCAACGTCATTGCTGTGTAATAAAAGGCAGGCTCCAGGGAATATGTGGTCATGCATACACTTCGGAATTTCTTGAAAACAGCTTGTAGCAAACGCACATCTGTGTCCACATAAAGTCTTCCAAACGTTCCCAGATTTGGGATATTAAACGCCGGCCGAACGTTCACAACATGCTCATTCTATGTGTCTGATACGGCATTGCCTGTAAGGTTACTAGAGAATGCAGCTAGTCCGGTTTCGTTGAGTTTCCCCATACAATCCACATGGTCGTATGGAAACACCCTCTCTTTTGTGGCAAGCTGAAACTACATGTTATTGGGATATGCACCTTGGATGATGTGCATATCCTTGTGAGACAGACTTTCAGCTACTTTCTGAGGCGTTGCCTGTATAAAGCATAGCGAGTTCAGGAAGTGGAGCGTGATTCTTGGCGTCATTTGTCTTGCGAATGGGATGTGTTTCTCGACACTATCAGGCCGGACACTGACCTGATCGTTATCCATACCGAATTTAGGCAATTGCTCAGTGATAAAGTGCGCATAACAGCCGCCTAGATTGTGGGCAAAGACGGGTATGTGTTGAAGTAATTGATACTACAGGTTACATGTGTTATAGGCAGGACCACGGAACTTATCCATTAGATGAAAATGGTTTCTACAAGGAGTTTCTGCGTTCCAGTCTAATGGCTGCTAATGAAAGTCAACGGTGTTCGTATACATATCATCGTGACTTGTTCTTGGGAATCTTGGTGGCGTCAAGTTTATCAACCTTCCATGGAAGTTTCTCGAGCTTAGTGAGGAGCCAATTCGCAGGATTATCCCCAATATACATATGATTTGTGATGGCTAAGATTTGAATCATACATACATAAAGCTGGTACGCTACAGCATATGGTACGTGATTTTCTGTGAAAGTTGTATGTGAGCTTGTAGTATCACCTCCGCAATGTGTTACAGGAGCGAGGAGGCATTCGATATCAGTGTGAACTACCAAAGTGTATCGCTCCTGGTGGTGAGCGGTCTAAAACTTTAAGAATTTCTTTTCCTGAGTAGGTATTATAACACATACTGTTTTCTTTGTAGAACAGTCAACTTGATGTCTTGCTAATGGTCGCCATTGGAAAAGGTATTGAGACACCATAAGCAAATATCCTGTTCAACATCACGGTTACTCATTTGGGAGGAGAAGAGGTGGGACAAATCCCTTATCCAACAGTAACTATAACGGTCTCTTTTTATTCTTTTCCTCATCTCAGAATAACATCATGTTCTCATCCAACTTACACTGACCTGCAAATTCCGAGAAATGAATGGGTCAGACGACTCTGTTCAAAACTTTACCATCATCTGACTTGCATTTATCCATGGTATAAACACGAACCCATGTATTAGTATCTGTGCCTCAAATTTAGGTATGTCCTGGGTTTAAGGACGAACTCAACACTGTCAAGGCTATAAAATCCACCAACGTCTATACCCCAGCCATATCAAGAAGTATCCCTATAATTGTAATTTCTTTCACAAATCTGCGTTGACCATGCAAAGCAATACTGATATCATTTTGAACATGCCCAGTTAGCTGCTATATCATCAGGAAGTTTAAAATAGCTGGACCATCCACTGACTGGACCATGGGCAGATGTATGGATATCAAGATGTATTACTTGGCTGAGTGCTTTACCTGAGCCCCTAACTTCCACCTCAGAAAACTAGTCTCATATAGCACTCAAAACCACATAGCGATTGAGGTGTTTCATAATACCACTCCATTTCTCTCCCAAATGTAGGCGATTTTGGTATCCTCTGCAGCTCCAGCTGCATGTGTGAGCTCGGAGCACAGCACTGCACTGCACCTAGTGGAGGGGTACCATGGATGATTAATAAGGCGAGTGTGCTATATCTGAAGGAAGGGAAGGCATGCTTTAAAAATGCTACTGAGTGCTTGTACCCCATGCTGGGTTTTCAATTCCCAAGAATGTGATTCACTCATCAAAAGCGTCCCCAATCACCAAGTGGCCTAGCTCAGGTATGACATTACGAAGCTGGAGCTGATCAGTATTAGTTCAAGGGAGGGAGCTGCTGCCAACCATACAAACTGGTTGTTGGTTGGGTTGGATGCTGCTTACAATCTCCTTTGCCCAGTGGGATTAACCAGGCTGCATCGGTGCAGGTCAATGAGATATATGAGTAACAGTCCCTACGCTTGCGCCAGATAGTTTTGGTGGTGGTGGTGGTGGTGGTGGTGCAAGTTGGGGTTGCTGCGTGTCTGCTTCATGCCATTTGGAGCAGCTGGCCTGTGAAACGGGTCAGCGAGATTGCTTTTGGGGTGGAGCTGATGTCTTATCAGATGGCGGTAATGTCTCCAACAGATACTAGAGCAGGGTGGTGGCACAATGGAGATGGCAGCGGCTGTAGCAGCGGAGGTGGTGACAGTGGCCCGTGCAAATGCAAGCCACTTCTGCACGGCAAGGCATGTTGAACAGGACTACATTTTATTGCCTACCTTAGAACCTGTGACACAGGAGGCTGTGATGGTGTATAGCTGTGAAGGCAGAGAGAGAGAGAGAGAGAGAGAGAGAGAGAGAGAGAGAGAGAGAGAGAGAGAGAGAGAGAGAGAAGTGTTAAGTAATTATAACTGCATGCCGATATCCAGGGTCGTCAATTGATCACGACCGGGCCAAATATAACACTAAATAATCGTCAAACCAAAAAAATTCCAAAGTACCAAACTTGTCTAAATTGTTGAAATGGCTCTGAGCACTATGGGATTTAACATCTGAGGGCACCCGTCCCCCAGAACTTAGAACTACTTAAACCTAACTAACCTAAACACGTCACACACATCCATGCCCGAAGCAGGATTCGAACCTGCGAACGTAGCGGACGCGCGGTTCCAGACTGAAGCGCTCAGAAACGCTCGGCCACACCAGCGGGCAAAACTTGTCTAGCTTGAAGGGGGAAACCAGATGGAGCTATAGTTGGCCAGCTATATGACGCTGCCATAGGTCAAATCGATATCAACTGCGTTAGATAGGAAACTCCAATTTTTATTAGATACTCGTGTAGTACGTAAAGAAATATTAATGTCTTAGTTGGACCACTTTTCTTGCTTTGTGATAGATGGCGCTGTAATAATCACAAAACATATGGTCACAATTTTAGACGAACAGTTGGTAACAGGTAGGTTTTGTAAATTAAAATACAGAACGTAGGTACGTTCGACCATTTTATTTCGGATGTTCCAATGTGATACATGTACCTTTGTGAACTTACCATTTCTGAGATGGCATGTTGTTGCGGCGTGATTACCCGTAAATACCACATTAATGCGATAACTGCTCAAAATGATGTCCGTCAACCTCAATGTATTTGATAATACGTGTAACAACACTGCTCGCAACAGCGAGTAGTTCGCCATCCGCAGTGCATTGACAATGCGTTGTAGCATGTTGTCAGACCTTGTCGGTGGATCACGATGGCAAATATCCTTCAACTTTCTCCACAGAAGGAAATCCGGGGACGTCAGATCCGGTGGACGTGCAGGCCATGGTATGTTCCTTCGACGACCAATCCACCTGTCATGAAGAATGCTATTCAATACGGCTTCAACCGCACGCGAGCTGTGTGCTGGACATCCATCATGTTGGAAGTACATCGCCATTCTATCATGCAGTGAAACATCTTATAGTAACATCGGTAGAACATTACGTAGGAAATCAGTACACATTGCACCATTTAGATTGCCATCGATAAAATGGGGGCCAATTATCCTTTCTCCCATAATGCCGCACCATACATTAACCCGCCAAGGTCGTTGATGTTCTACTTGTCGCTGCCATCGTGGATTTTCCGTTGGCAAATAGTGCATATTATGCCGGTGTACGTTACCGCTGTTGGTGAATGACGCTTCGTCGCCAAATAGAACGCGTGCAAAAAATCTGTCATCGTCCCGTAATTTCTCTTGTGCCCAGTGGCAGAACTGTTCACGACGTTCAAAGTCGTCGTCATGCAATTCCTGGTGCATAGAAATAATGTACGGATGCAATCGATGTTAATGTAACATTCTCAACACCGACGTTTTTGAGCTTCCCGATTCTAGCGCAGCTTGTCTGTTACTGATCTGCAGATTAGCAGCGACAGCACCTAAAACACCTACTTGGGCATCATCATTTGTTGTAAGTCGTGGCTGACGTTTCACATGTGGCTGAACACTTCCTGTTTCCTTAAATAACGTAACTATCTGGCGAACGATCAGGACACTTGGATGATATCGTCCAGGAAACCGAGCAGCATACTTAGCACACGCTCGTTGGGCATTTTTATCACAATAGCCATACATCAACACGATATCGACCATTTCCGCAATTGGTAAACGGTCCATTTTAACACGGGTAATTTATCACGGAACAAATACCGTCCCCACTGGCGGAATGTTACGTGATACCGCGTACTTATACATTTGTGACTATCACAAAGCGAAAAAAGGGTTCCAACTAAAACATTCATATTTCTTTACGTACTACACGAATATGTAATAAAAATGGTGGTTCATATTTTAAAAAATCGCAGTTGTAATCCGTTTGACCTATGGGAGCGCCATCTAGCGGTCCAACCATAGCGCCATCTGATTTCCTCGTGCAAGGTAGACGAGTTTCGTTCCGTGTTGTCTTTTCGTTTGAATTGGCCCGGTCAGTATATATATATATATATATATATATATATATATATATATATATATATATATATATATATATATATAATGAAGATAATTACAGAAATCTCCCTGCTTCTCCCTGCTTCTGCGATCAGACCTCCACCCAGCCTGGCATCGGTGACTGTGTTTCACAGATTTGCAGCTCCCACATGATTTCCTGCGCCCACTTTGCCATCTCATCGTCATGCACCAACTGGTCCAGTTACCCTATGGATGCTGTAACAATAACAACAACATGAAGACTAATTGAAAACTATTTTTTGAAACGGGAATATACTACGGATTTGATAAACACATATGTACTTACATGGCTGTTGCGACCTCTTTGAAATCAGCAAGAACATATCGATTAAAAAACGTAGACATCAGGGACGCAAATATACGAAGTATACCATTACTCAAAGTTTTCTTCGCTAGAATATGTACTTTTGGGGCGGACTTTCCTCTGGTGACTCCTCGGACTCTTGACCTTGTTGCCTACAAGCTCCAGCACTCATTGTCACAGAGATAATGTACTGTAACAAGAAAAAAGAAATCTAACCCTCTAATGTAAATATATACTACCAAATTTGAGCCTTAAATTATGTACTTACACAGCTAATGTGCTGGTAGAGACGCAGCTGGAGGCTGTTACAAGTTCTCAGAGAGCTGCATACCCCCGTCTGCTTCCAGTTCCAGAATTAAAGCCACGTAATAACAACAAAGAACGTTTTTGTTGGGAATCATATTAGGAAACCTGAACATGAAGTACGGAAATATATTACGAAATCTGATATCTCACACAAACGGAGACCCATAGTATGAACGTATAGGACAGCTAATTATCACTGAAACGTAGGAAGAGTTACCTCCTACAACTGTAGAAGTGAAACAGCTGCTGAGGAACTTGTACACAGATACGAGTTAGGAAGGGATAGGACAGAAAGCTACCACTGAAGTGTAGGATTAGTAGCCTCCTACCGATCTACAAGCGTGTATCTGCTGATGAACTTGTACACAGACATACAGATAACAGTTTTAAAGAAATATAAGTGGTTGAAGACGAAAATACGTACTTACATCGCAATAATTCTTCATCCAATGTAAGGCCTTGCCACTGGCACTGCTGGTGGATGACGTGTATGTTGGCCAGCGATCACTTATGGGTTGCCTGCATGTGCCGACTCGTGATTCGTCCTTGTTATTGCACAGTCGCTGCCGTTGGTGTTGTCTATCCCTTCGTACAAGTGTTCGTGAAACTGTGTGTAGCTGGTGATGTCGACTGCTCAGTTATTTTAGTGCTGTCTCTGAGCTGATGTGAGGAGTCGGTCGGTTGGCGTGGAGCAGCAAGGATATCCCCACGGGGCGTGGATTGGTTGGGCCCACTGGTGGTCTCTACACAGTGTCGGAGTGTGTGGAGCTGTTCCCATTGCTATGAGGTCTGTGGCTCACCGACCCTGTAATGATTCATCATGACCATGGAGAGGCAAACAATCACAGCTGCCGACCAAGCAAAAGTGAAGATGACTGTGGAAAGAGCAGGGTTTACATAACCTCAAGCTCCTCAAGTAGGCAGAAGGCCCAAGCCTTTATCTTTAAACAATATATTAATCAGGCTGAAGGTCCAAAAATATCTAACTCCTGACAAGCAAGACACCCTTAATTTTAAAACGGCTGAAGGCCCATGACGCAAAACACAACTAAAAACTATTCAACCTTAATTCAAAACCATCAGCTATGAGCCATACAAGTACACACAACAGAAAATAAGAAAAGGCATTGCAGCTAACGGTGCTCAGAAATTTCGGGGGTCGGACAGAACTTGAAATACTAACGTTCACTTAGGTGAGACAGGCAGTTGGCCCAACCACTCTCGATCCGACGACAACCAACCCAACAGACAATCAATGGACCCACCGACGTGGTAATTTGAGCTCCGCTCGACCAGCAGACAACCGGGAGTACAATGCAAGCGTAAAAGGCATGGATGCCCACAACCTAGCTTACGTTAAGCTATCGAACCACACACTGTGCTGCACAGCAACAACACGGTGAGGAAAGGACACTGTCTAAATTTACGAACAGCCAGGGAACGTAAATGGAATGTTAACGGCCACAAGGCAGAAAATTTCGCTGGTGCACTAAAATTGAAAATAACCATATACAGTTAGACTCCACCGGACAGTGGCTACACCTTCGCCAACGCGAACACACATATTGTTGCTCGTGGGAATGTACCAACAGCCAACAACGAGAACCAAATGGCACAATGTGAACAGTGTTAACTTGATGGTAAATTAAATCGAAACTCAACTTTCGTGTCCAGGGTCGGTGAGTCATGGACCTCATAGCAATGGGTGGTCCGCATTCAAGTGATATGTGTCGGCAACCGTCGGGTGGGTCATGGCTGTCTGGACCTCACTGCAGCAGCGCCCGGCTGCACTTCTGCTGTGTCCTAAGTCAAACACTGCCAGTCAGAACTGCACTGCTAGCACCTCCCAACTCAATGGCAGATTCGAACTAACCCCGAACACACGACAACCGGGAAGTAATAGCAGTCAGCAAAGATAATACATCAGGGGTAATATCGATCTCTGCTGCTCACGGGCAGGCAAGGCGGCAACTCAGTGACACCAGTAATTGAAATTAACACAACGTGGTGGTAGTACAGTAAAAACAGGATGTCAAATGAGATATGGCACAAACATGAGTCACACACGGCTGAATCTGTTTGTTTAAGTATCGTTTCTTAGCACTTTGTAATTAGGGCAATTTCCATTGATGTTTTTTCTCGTGATGTCCAGTTATGTTGTGAGCCAAGTTCATGGATATTTTTCGATGTGTGTATTTTTTACACCAGCACAGACCAAGTTCTTATATCTTAGAAAGCAGTGTGTTATTAGAGCAGGTGTTTTCTCCTTGAAGTTCTTCTATTAGTAGTTCAAAGTCTTTGCGTTATGTTGTGAGTATTAAGCGTGTTTTGATGTGGCGCAGGCGAGAGATTATGGTTTTGTTTCATTAATAGATTTTTGAATGTTTTCAATCTGTAGACGATTTTTTTATGAGGACATTTTTGCTGTACGCCCACCAATTTTAGGCAGTTGTTATTTTTTGAATTTCAAGCATAAATGCTGTAGAATAATTACCAGTTCGCTTACCACGCCAAAAGTTAGAAAATTCTTCCACCAGGAAAAACAAGTATAAGTAAATGAACACAGTTCCCAATACAGTACCTTACATTCTTTATCTCCAGCAGCTCAGCACTGTGAGTCTTCTTCCCACTAACTTACAGGTGGGGGAGGAGAGGGAAGTGGGGGAGGAGGTAGGAGTGGCGGTGATGGTGTCACACATAAGTGCAGTGTTACCGCATCTACCACCCTGGTGAGAAGAGGTGGGGGAAATTTGGCAACAGTTGAAAATCGTTCATTCTTTCTTTATTCTCCTACTTTCTGTGAGCTGCAGGCTTTGTAAACACTAGACAACTTCTACCTATGGATCTCCAAGCCGAACGTATAGTGCCTGATGCACTGGATACCTGTTTCAGAAATCAGGATGCATGCTAACCACTGCATCTCTAATGATTCCTGCAAGCAGTCATCGACATCCCTGGTCTTCTTTTGTGTAGGGGATAGGCTGTGGACAATCTCCACACCTTTCAAAGCTACTGAGAGATTACCCAAATACAGCCCCTTCTACTTGAACTAGAGAGCTCTGGTAATTTCCATCCTTGTCAGCCTCACCTGTCAGATGGGTTGTGCCATTCGCCTCTGAGGCTTGCCACCCACACGACTGTTTTACCAATATGCTGAGGGGGTCGGTCACTGGAATTTTTCTGGGTCAGCACCAACTTCAGGGGTGGTAACACGGCGCCATAGCCAATGTGGATGTTGACAGAGAAGTAAATATGTGAGTGCAAAAAAATAAATTCTTGTTGTGCAAATGTTGAGTCATTAGTGCCCAAAGTACCAACTAGCCTCTGCCAACCACCATTCATAGTCATTATGACAACGCTAGAAGTCTCAATACAGGACACTGCAAAAATGGCGTCAGGACTGTCTATGTCAGCCACTGTAGCAGAACCACGCCTGTTGCATGAACGTCATTGCCTTCTGGACTTCCATCCATAAACAATGCAATGGGGTGAGTGGGCATTTTTCTGTTGGTATATCTGATTGCGATCTTGTTCTTGGTTACGTAGAAGTGCAGGAATATTAGTTCAACTCTTTAAGTTTCGTTTTTGAAATCGCATTAACCTGCAGATATATAATTCTTTAGATGTATCACCAGGGAACTGCATCTAATGCCAGTAAGGTACGAATTTTGTATTTCACAGGACAAGAGTTGGCATGCACTACAGTAAGTCAGTACCAGTTGCATATGACATTTGTAGATTTGGACACTTGGTGCAGAACTGTTGAGCATCATGTTGGGTTGTAATCCGTCGTAAAAAGCGGTAAAAGAATTCGCATAATGGTTGAAACACCTACGGAGACCACAGATGAAACTGTCACTGCTTTAACGGAACGGATGTAAACATGTGAGACGTGAGCGGGAAAATGAAGATTATCGTAAGCACGTTGAAAAGTTACAAGCTGTGATACAGTACTTCCAGAGTCAGGAGGAGCTAAGATATATTTAAGTGCCCCGTCACCTGCTCCTGATCTGTCAGCAGCAAATTTAATAAGGCCGTTTTAGGGAAAACCAACTAAAGATGTGACGGTGTTCATTACAGATGTATTAGCTATTGCTGAGCTATGAAATCGGACGAATGAGACACATGTGTGTATTTGGAATTATCATAACTTACAGTTTATGGGCGAAGCAGAAGTATATTTCATATATCATGAAATAATCAGCAAGACAGGGACATTCCGAGAGCTAGCTGTTGGTTTGTGCCGTCGACCGGAAGCAAAACAGCGGGAGATTATTTAAAGAGTAACTGAGTAGCTTATTGCAGAAAAAGAATGATTCAGTGGCATCTTTTCCAGATAGAATGCAGAAGATTAATACAGAAACTTACAAGCTAATGCAGAGACCAGAAGCTGATAGAGTTAACTTGTGTGAAGCTCAAGAGAGGGCTCTCGCTGTTTTCTTGAGGTATGTCTCTGCAGGTATGTCACGTGAGGTCAGGATGGAGAATCCATCTAACCTCACGAAAACTATTAGAGCACAACGTGGTTGCAGGAAACAGATATTGTGACGAAGGGGTGCAGTGTCCATTAGGTCGTTGTTTCTGAGGTTAAGTGTTGCCGATATGGATGTAAGGGCCATATGCAGAAGCAATGTCGCCAACCAGATTGTTATCAGTGCGCTGAAGTCGGCTATAAAGATTGGAGAAATAACAAACAAGGAAAACAACACGAGAAGAAATGGTTGTTAAACACAAACGGGAACGTCTCACTTGTCAGAATGCATATCCAGCAAATCAGAAAACTGCACACACATTTGAAAAGATGAAAAGCTGCTCGTTAGTCACAGTACAGGCAAGTTACCTGCACGAAAATTACATTCCTGAGCTACACCTTAAACCGCGTCTACTGCGATCACTAGACCAGCTGATAAAGTCACAAAAAGAATAAATTTCTGCAGAACAAATGTTCCAGCATGTTCAGAACGAAATAACTTCACGACCATAAGCAGTTCTACTATCAGTGCAGCAATGATTGTACTAACAGCCTGTGCGTCCTAGTTTTGTGTTAGGCGTAAAACCACTCACTCACCTGAATCGCCAATCCATCAAATATCTGCCAGGTCGCCAAATAGTAGCAATAAGTTGTTCACCTAGTACGGAACTAGCGCGTTTATCAACCACACACTTGTAGCCGAGTGTCGCATGTTGTCTTTCTACTTTTTTTTAAACATGCTTCAGCATTCTTTTCTTTGTTTATCGCTAGAGCGACTGTCTCAAAAAGGTTGCTATAGCTGAGGATATGTGCGCGAAGCCCAAAAAACGACAAACTAAGAAATACTGAGATTTCAAAGCGAGAGATCATGTAGGAAATCTGTGTCTTTAACTAAACACGAGAGCAATGCAAGTACGAGTAAGTTATTCTAGATTAAAGGACAAGGTCAGATATATTGCTTTAGATATAATTTGCAAATATTTTACTTCCAGTTGTAAGTCAGTACAATTATGATAACTTGTTGCCAAGAAACTGAAACTAGTGTTGGATTGTCTAACTGAGTATCTGATAGCTTGGTAATTAATTTAAAGCAAATGGCAAGCTAATGTTTGCAGAGAACGTCACAAGTGCTTTGATGATTTCATCGCACAGGCAGATATTATAAGCAACATGGTGTGGCCGAGCGGTTCTAGGCGCTTCAGTCTGGAACCGCGCTACCGCTACGGTCGCAGGTTCGAATCCTACCTTGGGTATGGATGTGTGTGATGTCCTTAGGTTAGTTATGTTTAAGTAGTTGTAATTTCTAGGGGACTGATGATCTCAGATGTTAAATCCCATAGTGCTCATGGCCATTTGAACCATTTGAGCTTAATTGATTGCATGCCAGTTAAAAGTAAACGAATTCATAGAGAGTGTTCAGAAAGTAACTACGCAGTGCCATGTTGTGGCGTGCTGAGTAATGACTGATGTAAATGGAAATGAAGTCCCATGCTTGTTTACAGATCGTAGGAGAACCATGATGGAGACCCGATGATTACCAATTATTAATACAAACATTGTCCGTTGTTTAATATATTTGAATCATATTCGACCAGGTATTTGTATTTGTTCGAAGATCCGGTTTGATTGAAGACTAATCTTTTGTGTGATTCAGATCACCATGCTGACAATTTAACAAGAGTGTTTCTTGGGGAGCATGTGTTCCGCAATGGAGACAAGTTTACCTCAGCAGTAGAAGCTGCATTTGCAGCAAAGCTACCAGGAGTGAAGATGCCTAACCGCAGTGCTGTACCAAGTTTCGAAAGACCAGTAGCGTTCACAATGCTCTAAAATCAGGCAGGTCATCCACATGCACATCCGAAGGCCGGTCGGAGAGCCTGAGCGGTTCTAGGCGCTACAGTCTGGAACCGCGCGACCTCTACGGTCGGAGGTTCGAATCCTGCCTGGGGGATGGATGTGTGTGATGTCCTTAGGTTAGTTAGGTTCAAGTAGTTCTCAGTTCTAGGGGACTGATGACCTCAGCAGTTAAGTCCCATAGTGCTCACAGCAATTTGAACCGATTAGAAGGTGGCACAGTTGCAAGACTTCATTCTGCAAAGTCCAAAGAAATCGGTTAGACGACTATCCCAGCCGGTCCACGAGTCTATAAGTTCCGCTCACAAGAGTCTCCGGACGTCACTGTCCATGTATCCGTACAAAATGTCGGTCGTGTATGAACTGACAGACACCGATCGACCGGTACTTGTGGGCTTCTGCAGCTGGTTTCTGTCCTTCCTGCAGGGTATTCTTGACACAAGTTTTTCCTGGACAAAAGTCGCATGAATTTAGCTGTCCCCACTGTATGATCAAAAGGTTGGTGTTTGGTGCGCCATGACTCGTAAACGCACCATTGGGCCGATCTTCTTTCAGGACACCATAAAGCCAGAACGGTACTGCAGCTGCATTATGATGCCCTTCCTATGTGAAATGAATGAGGACGAAACTGAGAATGCCTGGTTCCAACAGGATGAAGCGACTGCACATACCGATTACAGGTGTTGAATTTTTTGAAGGACATCTGGGCTGACGGCATCATCTGTCGAGGACTCTGCCCTCCACGTTCAGCCGACTTCACTCACCCTATTACTTTTTATGGGGTACGGTGAAGGGACAGACCTATGAAGGCAATCCGCACATCATACAATAACTCCAAGCTGCACTGACACGTCACATTCTGAACATCAGTCCCTATGTTCTGCACAACGTCTTCAAGAACATGCAGAAATGTGTGCAACTGTCTTCAAGTTCAAGGGAATCACTTCCATTACCTCGTATAACTTCCATGACTTTAATACGGCAAGTTATGAGCTGCATAGTTACTTACTGAACATACGTTTCTCTTCCAGCCGTTATGTGGGATGAAATTTAGTCTCTCGGTTGTTAGGCACGTGATAAGAAACCATACGCGTATCAATGCTCCCAATTCTGAAGGACGCATTAATGATGGGCCAAGTCGGGCTTACGTCAATCATAGTTTAAAGTTCGCATAAACCGAGCTGAGACGAAACAAAAAAAGAGATGTGTATTGCAGTATCATGTTGTGATTAATGGTAATTGCAAAAAGGATTTGTAAATCTGCGTTTATCAGCTAGTTTCGAACAACAAAGAAACATGTTTAACAACTTTGTAAACTCAAGATGACCTGAGAGTCACTAGTAGCTGAGAGAGATAAAGCTACAAATCCCAAACTGGTCTAATGGGAAGAAGGGCTTAAAATCCATATTTGTCGTTTCCTACCAAAGAAACTCATTATGGAGGAAGAGGCATAACCTGCCTCGATGCTAGACATACACTCACAGCATTCATGAGTACTCAACAAGTAATCTAACATATAAATGCTATACCAAATACTTCCATGACAACTTCTTTTACAGGTTGGGAAGGACGCAAGTAGACACATGTTGTAAATGTGAAGCACTAAAGGTCAAAATAACGAATCCTCACTTAAATCATGGATCGAAGACAGCAGCGATGGCGGAAATTTTAGTGCACGAAAGTAGAAGCAAAAAATTTTACAGGAAAATCAATGAAACTGAAAGGAGATGGAAGAGTGAAGAACGTATGCCAGGCATTTGTTATGATTTCATGCAAAATCTTCCACTGCCAGAACTTCCTGTGCAAGTAATGTCTTATAACAGTGTTTAACATCTACAACTTCTAAATATGAAGTTCACATTTCTACGTCAACTAAGGCCAAGAGAAAAGGAGTTGTAACGAAGTTTACTCCTTCGTAAATGATTGTGCTTACAGTGAAATATCTTCTAGAGTAACATAGTTTCATTTGTTTCCTGATATTCGCCCCAGGCAGAATCGGAATCATTCAGTGCTAAGATTCCTTCTGCCACTTAGAAATGTTGGGAAATGGAGACTAATATATCATTATTATTATGTGTGACAAACAGACCCCACACACGCACATAATATCTGTATATCATTACTTGCCTGTATGGGGCCTCACCTACATTCCACGTGCAAGGCAATTTTAATTAATGAAGAAGGTTACTGGGAAAACCTGTTGTTGTTGTGATTTTCATTCCAGAGACTAGTTTGATGCAGCTCTCCATGACACTCTATCCTGTGCGACCTTCTTCATCTCCAAGTACCTACTGCAACATACCCTTCTGAATCTGCTTAGTGTATTCATCTCTTGCTCTCCGTCTACGATTTTTACCCTCCACGCGGTCCTCCAGTATTATATTGGTGGTCCCTTGATGCCTCAGAACATGTCCTACCAATCGATCCCTTCTTCTAGTCAAGTTGTGCCACAAATTCTGCCTGTCCCCAATTCTATTCAGTAACTCCTCATTATTTCCGTGATCTACCCATCTGTTCTTCAGCATTCTTCTGTAGCGCCACATTTTGAAAATCTGTATTCTCTTCTCGTCTAAACTATTTATCGTCCGTGTTTCACATCCATACATGGCTACACTCTGTACAAATACTTTCAGAAAAGAGTTCCTTGTACTTATATCTATAGTCGATGTTAACGAACTTCTTTTCTTCAGTAATGATTTGTTTGCCATACATTTTATATCCTCTCTACTTCGACCATCGTCACTTATTTCGCTCCCCAAATAGCAAAACACATCTACTGCTTTAAGTGTCTCATTTTCTATCCAATTCTCTCAGCATCACCTGGTTTAGTTCAACTACATTCCATTAGCCTAGTTTTCCGTTTGTTGATGTTC